>NW_028317947.1:8265000-8415000 GCF_062004578.1 Staurois parvus | reverse complement strand
ATCCTATTTTATATCTTTTTTTAATCTTTATATTTTTCTTTTTTATCTTAAAAGCGGCGTTCCAGACGTTTTTGTGTTTATTAAACGTCAGCAGCTACAAAAACTATAGCTGCTGACTTTTAACAAACACAGTTACCTGTCCCGGGGTCCAGCAATGTACTCACCTGCGCAGTCCCTTCTCGCCTTCTGTCCTCCACGACACGGGCATCTCTACTGTGGTCACCAGGCTGTGACAGCTTGCGGCTTCACAGCCAGGTGCCCACTGCGCATGCGCGAGTCGCTTTGCACCTCTTGATTGGTCCAGCAGTCTCCTGGGACCTGTGTAAGTTCCCAGGAGACTATGGGAGCAAGGAGGGGGCCTAAATATCCGGCTCACTTTGTCACGGCGAACTGAGCCAGAAGTGGAAGCGGGTACCTGTCAAAACCAGGTACCCACTCTCCCCTCCCCCCAAAAGGTGACAAAGTGGCAGTGGAGGGGTGGAGGAGGCAAATAAGCGGAGCTTCCACTTTTAATTTTTTCATCCCTGGTCAATTATGTTCCAGTTTAAGCTGGTGGCATGACTGCTGCCCCAGGTTTCTTGTTTCAGGGTAGCTCCTTGCAGGGTCCTATGGAGCCACCCTTGCATGTAGAGACTCCCTACACTGTATGTATCAATAGAAACACACCCATGGAATTCCATAAAGCCGATAGTCTTCTCGTGCCATTGCCCTTTAAAATGCCCTGATCCAGATTCGAAGGTCCCTACCACCAGACACCTGGGGAAGATTTAGGTAGGTCTTACTACACCAAATTCAGAAATAATTACCTCCAGTTCATACATAAGCCGGAGATTATTAAAGTGATACTAACTTGTAATGGTTTTGCACAGAGTAGCCCGAATCCTCCTCTTCTCGAATCCCCCACCGAGGCTCCTGGCTCCTCCCTCCTGTCGGGTGCCCCCCTAGCCAACAGTTTGCTATGGGGGAACTCGAGCAGGTGCACTGCTGAGTCGCTGCTCTGCGTGTCCATTCGCACACAAAGCTGCAGCTTGGCCCCTCCCTCTTGTGATTGGCTCACTGGCTGTGACTGATAGCAGGGGGCTTGCTGCACACAGAAGTTTTTTTTACCTTCATGCATAGAATGCATGAAGGTGAAAAAAAAACATTGAGACTTTAGAACCACTTTACAGTGGATCTTCAAAATCAGAAAAAGTGGATTGTCACCCTTTCACAGTACTTTCCTCCTCTTCATTCTGTCCCCCCCCCCCCCCCCCCCCCACACACACACACACTTTATTTTTCTTTAACCACTAGCCTACAGGGCACTTATACCCCCTTCCTGCCCAGGCCAATTTACAGCTTTCAGCGCTGTCACACTTTGAATGAAAATTGCGGCGTCATGCAACACTGTACCCATATGAAATTTTTATAATTTTCTTGTGACAGATAGAGCTTTATTTTGGTGGTATTATATCACCTCTGGGGTTTTTTATTTTTTCTTAAAACAGACCAAAAACCGCTGAAAATTTTGAAAAAAAAAAAGTTTTTCTTAGTTTTTGTTATACAATTTTGTAAATAAGTGATTTTTCTCCTTCACTGATGTGCGCTAATGAGGCTGTAGTGATGGGCACTGATAGGCTGCACTGATGGGCACTGATGAGGAGTCACTGGTGGGCATTGACAGGCATTACTGAGGGGCACTGAAAGGTAGCACTGATACATGGCACTGATAGGCGGCACTGATGATCAGTGTACATGTCCCCTCCACGGAAAGCCGATTATCGGCTCTCCTCTCCTCTCGAGCTGTCACCGTGACAGCTCGAGAGGAGAGAAATGCAGATAACCGGCATTTCCCTGTTTACATGTGATCAGCTGTGATTGGACACAGCTGATCACATGACCGAGCCGACATCTTCGGCTCTTTCTGTGATCGGTGATCCGCTGTGTCCCGCGTGCTCCCTGAGCTGCACATGCACGGTGAGAATGGGAGGACGTCATATGACGTCCTCCCAGAACGAGAGAACCACCTTGCGTCCGTCATATTACTATATGGCGGGCGGGAGGTGGTTAATATTCTTTTCTTTTTTCCAATAACAGTTCTTGGCCTGCCCCCAGTCCTCTGTCATTTGCCTAGGCAAATTACACCAGTACCCCCAGTGCCTCCAGGGATGCATGACGTACATATCCCAGGAGGCGCTGGGAGCACTATACTAGTTCCAATCACTAAAGGAGGAGGAGGCAGGCCTAGTGGCACCTAAACCCCGAACAGCCAACAACGTGGCAGCATTGGACCCATGGGGCAGCTGCAGAGAAGAGGATTTCAGCAGGACAACACTGGATCCGATGGCTGGGTAAGTATCTTTACTGTGCAAAACATAACATCAGGTAAGCAGGGGAATAACTATATTAGGCGGGATAATGAAGGCTGAAGTTCCTCTTTAAAGTGGATCCTCAAGAAGGATGAGCTGGAACTGGACAGAGTCCAGAAAAAGGCAAAAAAACTAATAAGGGGACTGCAGGACTTCACTTACAAAGAACGACACAAACATTAAACATACCTTCCTTGGAAAAGAGATGCTTATGAGGATATAAGATGGCGATGTACAAATATCTCAATGGTGATTCTAGCATAGGAAGAGAACTCTTCAGTCTCAGGTCACTTAAGAGGACAGGTGCCTACCCAATGAGGTTGGACAAAAAGCAGTTTAACCTCTTCATGCCGGCCGAACGCAAATGTGCGGCTTCCCGGCGTCTGGGCCTAGACGCTGAGCGGCCGCACATTTGCGCACACATGTCCGGTACTCACCAAAAGGTCCCAATCTCCTCTTTCGATCAGGACCTTTCCTGATCATGTGACCACCGTGACGGCGTGTCACGGCGGTCACATGACTCTAAACCCCACCCCGCCTCCCGGATTCTGAAACCCTTAAAGGGCCTGGAGGCGCCGGCACGAAGGGGTTAAGCTTAAACTGCATAAGAGTTTTTTTGCTGTCAGAGCTGTAAGGATGTGGAACTCCCTTCCACTGTTGGTGGTGTCAGCAGGAAGTGTCAATCATTTAAAAAAAAAAAACTCTTAGATGGGAATCTTAGTGAACGCAATATACAGGGAAATGGTATTAACATAAATACATACTGTACACACACCCACACAGGTTGAACTGGATGGACTGGCATCTTTATTGAACCTTATCAACTATTGAACTGTGGATTGCACATTTCAAATACTCATTCACTGAGCAGATCCAGTGTTGTCATGCTAAAATCCTCGTATCTGACAGTGCCCGGTCCAGCACCACCATGTTTTGGTTTACATCTACAAGAGGCTGGCGGCTCTTCCATGACTCCGGATGACCCTCCTCCATTGTGAATGAAAGACTATGTCTCCTGGGATATGTGAAATACATATCAAAGAGGCATAGGAAGCACATTTTGTGTCATTCGCCTAGGCACGTGATGTGCATGGGTGGGTGGGGGTTGGGGGGGTGGAGTTTGCGGCCTGAAAATTTTTCTTACCTAAAATAAGCGAAAAAAAAAAGATCTATCCATGTAGAGGGCCAGAGGACAGGGATGGGTGGAATGGAGAAATAATGGTTTGAGGGTGAAGATCCATGTTAAGATCTATTCTAACTTGGCGTACAGAGACGGGCAGGGTACCTATCCTTGTATACAGCATAGCACAGTAGTATATTTTCAAATCAAATCTCAATTCAATCAAGGAAGATTGATTGACCTCTCATTTAAAGGTTACTGACCTCCCATTCGATGGTGCCTGCATTGTTCTGGGGCCAAAGCCACCTGACAGAGCCAGCCACATGACATCAATGATCTATTTAGATGTCTGTAAGGGTGGCATTCAATTAGCCACCAATGTAAGGGGCATTTTACCAGTGATTCCCCAGTGAATTGATTATATCAGGTGTTCACTGATAGCTAACAATAATTTTAATGACTCCTCTAGGGCAAATAAGATGAGAAAGGCTGCCCTGCACTGTGTGCATCAATAAAAACACACAGCCCCTTAGCCTAGGATGGCTGGGAAAGGAGAACTCCCTACCGCCACACACGCCAGACAGGGCTCCCTACCGCCACACACGCCAGACAGGGCTCCCTACCGCCACACACGCCAGACAGGGCTCCCTACCGCCACACACGCCAGACAGGGCTCCCTAACCCCACACACGCCAGACAGGGCTCCCTACCGCCACACACGCCAGACAGGGCTCCCTACCGCCACACACGCCAGACAGGGCTCCCTACCGCCACACACGCCAGACAGGGCTCCCTACCGCCACACACGCCAGACAGGGCTCCCTACCGCCACACACGCCAGACAGGGCTCCCTAACCCCACACGCCAGACAGGGCTCCCTAACCCCACACGCAAGACAGGGATCCCTACCACCACATAATACAAAAAAAATTTTGTGATAAAATCCACTGTCCCAAAAACGGTGATTAAGTGCTGCAATCAAAAGAATAACTGCAGTAGAGAAAGGGAGACAGTAAAAATTGTGGTGTCCTCCAACATTGGTCAATGTGGAAAAGGTAGTTAGGGGAAGTTCACCCCTTTGTATTGGGTCGGTATAGGTTGGAGATATATCCACTATTTCTCATGGAACTCCGAGCAACCATAGAAGGAACTCTGGTTGAGAGACATTGGAGCATGTAATATTTACTACCGACACGAAGAGGATTGTAAGATTCTGTATACACGAGTGTCAAACCCACTGTGCTTGAGGTCTCTTACATCTCCTACAAAGATGTCCGCCTGCAGCTCAGCAGACCCTTCCATCTAACTTATTTGGCTGAGAGTGCCACAAATGTGTACTAGGTCCTTACCGCCACACGCGAGACGGGGCTCCCTTACCGCCACACTAGAGATACATAATTTTTTTTTCCACCACATAGGAGACAGGGCTCCTTTCGGACTCATTCCCATCACACTAGAGATACAACTCATTTCCACCAAACTGGAGACAGTACTCTTATCTATCACATCGAACACAGCGCTCATTTCCACCGCACCAAAAGAAGAACTCGTAATACCCACATTGGGGACGGGAGTTGCTTCTGCCACAGTGGAGACAGGACTCGATACCGTCACACTGGAGACAAGACGTTTCCAGCACATTGGAGAAAGTACTCATTCCCACCACACTGAAGACAAGACTCCTTTTCTGCCACAATAGAGACAAGATTGTTTTCCATTGCACTGGAGAAATTACTCCTTCCCTCCAAAATGGGAAGACAGGGTTCTTTTCCACCTCACTGGAGATAGTGCTTTTTCCCATCACAATGGAGACAGGACTCATTCCCACCACACTTAAGACAGGACCAAGGGCGGACTGACAACTCATGGGGCCCCCAGGCAATAGGGGATCATGGGGTCCCTGTGTCCTTGCCAAACTCAAAAAAGCCTATTAAAAAGGTACCAGGGGCATCTCATGGGGCCCCCTACTGACCCCGGGCCCTCGGGCAGTGCCCAAGTTTCCAAATGGTCAGTCCGCCCCTGGACAGGACTTGTTTCTGCCACATTGGAAACAGGATACATTTCTACCACACCTGAGACAGAACTGGATCCTGTCACACTTGAGACTCATTCTACTTCATTCTACACTCATTCCTACTACACTGAATACAGGATTTGTTCCCACCACAATAGAGACAGAACTTATTCCCGCCATAGCGGTAACACATTCCTGCCAAACTGGAGATATAATTAACAAAATATGGACAGTGCCAAAAATGTAAAATATATAATATAAAGTGCAAAAAAAGCCGCAAAACCTAACCTATAAGGTATACATATAAAAAATGAAAAAATAGGTTTGCGCTAATAATTTCACACAAATTATAAAAAATATTGCTTAATATATAACTTAATAAAACTTAATACAAACAAATTATTAATAGTGTCCAATAAATGTGCAAATGTCCAACACCAAAAATATATCTGTATCAATAAACAAAATCTTCAAATCAAAAATATCTTCATGTGAAAAAACACAAAACCAGTGTGCACAAATCCACCACCGAATAGATTGAATAAACTCACCAGAGCAATGTGCTGGTCAGATTATAAACCAGCATAAGCGCTTGTGTTCTGGGAGCAATGGTCTGCAGATTAATCTCAGCATATATGGAACAATTCAGTATGGCACACCCTTCTTCATAAACCTCAAATAGTACTCAGAAAGCAAGAGAGGAGAAACTCATAGTGTAGCAACGTATAAAAAGGAATTTATTTAAAATCTTTCATCGCACTTACAATGAATGGTGTCTAAGCCGACACCAGCATAAACAGCGTTCACAGCATAAACCACAGCCTCCACCGGCATCCACAGACGCCGACAGATCGCCGAACGTCGCAACGTCACATCCACAAGCTCCGCCCTACGTGTTTCGTCACCTGATGTCCTCACAGAGCGGGACATTCCACCACATTAGATAGGGGACTTGCTGCTACATTGGACAGGATTTGTCCCTTCCTCAATAGAGACAAGACTTTTCCTACCATACTGGAGAAAAGCGCGATTTCTGACCACATTCGAGAGAGGACTGGTTCCCACCACACTGAAGACAAGACCAGGGGTGGACTGACCATTTGGAAACTCGGGCACGGCTCGAGGGCCCGGGGTCAGTAGGGGGCCCCATGAGATGCCCCTGGTACCTTTTTCATAGGCTTTTTTGAGTTTGGGCAAGGACACAGGGGCCCCATGATCCCCTATTGTCCGGGGGCCCCATGAGTTGTCAGTCCGCCACTGGACAAGACTCCTTCCCAATGCATTGGAGACAGGACTTGCTCCCTTCACACTAGAGACAAGGCTCTTTCCTAACAAACTGAAGACAAAATTTGTCCCGCCTGAACACAGGAATCATTCCCACCAAAATGGTCAGAGGACTAATTTCCACCACTTCAAGAACAAGACTTTTTGCAACCAGGCTGCAGGCATGACTTAACCTGTATTTTTGGTACGTTGTCCTTTGTTTTGCAATTCACATTTATGCAAAGGCACACAGCAATATGCATGAACAAGAATGCTTGTGAATGCAAGTCCTCATGGTCTGAATTTGTCTCAAGTATTTGCACTGACCATGGAAAGTTTGCAAAATATCAAGATGATCTGCAGAGTTGGCTATATTCTTCCAAAGTGTTAGAAAAAAAGCAACATTTGTGGGAACTGAGAAGGCATACGCAGACAGATGATTTGATGATAACAAAACCCAAGATTCCTCCATTTTCAAACAAATGCCAAGACAGTGACAAATATCTTTGGACTCAAATGGTTTATGGTCTTATACTGCAAACTTTAGATCTTATCTTTTGTAGATATAATGTATATATTTTTTTAATGTGGACAGGTTATGCAGTTTCCATGACTCAGCCAATGATTAAAAATGGCTTTTCCCAGAAATGACTGAAGATTTCATAGTCTGGCCCATGTATGGTCTAGTGTCCTATTATGTTATTCCCGTATTGTTCTGTGCATGTTTATTAAAAGTCACATGGTGGTTCAATCATGTTAAGGAGAAGATTCCTGGGTGCTTTGAAAACATAGATAATAAACTGTAGACCAGTGGTCTCTAAACTGCAGCCAAAGGGCCGAATGTGGCCCTTTGCTTGCCTTTATCCAGTCCTTGGAGCACTACTCCTCCCCAGGGGCGGACTGACAACTCATGGGGCCCCCAGGCAATAGGGGATCATGGGCCCCCCAGGCAATAGGGGATCATGGGGCCCCTGTGTCCTTGCCCAAACTCAAAAAAGCCTATGAAAAAGATACCAGGGGCATCTCATGGGGCCCCCTACTGACCCCGGGCCCTCGGGCAGTGCCTGAGTTTCCAAATGGACAGTCCGCCCCTGCTCCTCCCACAAATATTAACAATGGGGCATCATTCCTCCCACAGACATTAACAATGGGACATAATTCCTGCCCCTGACACCAACAGTGGGGCACTATTCCTCCCACTGGCACCAATGATGGGGCACTATTCCTCCCACTGGCACCAATGATGGGGCACTATTCCTCTCACAGATACCAATGATGGGGCACTATTCCTCTCACAGATACCAATGATGGGGCACTATTCCTCTCACAGACACCAATGATGGGGCACTATTCCTCCATTTTTCGTAAGCATTGGTGGCAGCAACGACCGATTTTTCGTTTATCGGTCGACAATTTGGCCGATAAACGGCCCGCCTATGGCCAGCACTAGTCTATCTACTGTATACAGTACATGTGTTCTTTTCTGAAAATTACACCAAAGATGCAGCAAGCAGAATTTCACCACACTAAGATGTATGTATCAGTTCCCAGCAGTTAGGACAATAAAACAGCTACTGATTGGCCTTTATTGGTTAACGCACATTTCTGCAACAACTATTTTCCATTTTTTATCATAGCATTTAAAAAGACGCCGGTTAGAAAAGAACAATGGAAGATATCATTAGCAACTTGTCTTTACAAGCACTGGTGCTGTTATCCCTATCCTTACCTCATGACATAACAAATCACTGACCAGGACCAAGCATGAAGGCAGTGAAGTCAAGATATCCGACCTTCACACTTTTTCTGCATAAGCGAGTCACCAAGTGGTGAAGGGCTTCCATTTTGACAGGTTCCTTAAAAAAAAAAAAAAAAAAAAAAATTATATTTTTTTTTTAGTCTTCATTCCAACACAGTGCTGGCATACATTTCAAAAACTGCTGAAAACCACAAAACTACTGACTCTATTGAACGAAAAACATGTATGCTTTAAAGTTAACCTTTTGTGCAAGTTTAGTTTTCCTTAAAAAGGGCATTAACAGAAAAAAATGAAAAAAGTGGACACTGTACAGCAGGGCAGGGGCGTCCCTAGGCAGGTGTGGGCCGATGATCCCCACAGGATGGATCGAATCTGGGGATTGAGAATAATGGATCGGAGTTAGATCCATTATCCTCCCCAATCCGCAGATCCGATCAATCCTGCAGGGATCGACAACTTACAACCTATACGGGGTTAACTGATCTCTTCATGAAAAGGTAGGTTTTAAAGCATCCCCTCAGGACTCTAATCCATTATGTTCAATCCGCAGATCCGATCCATCCTGCGGGGATCATCAGAGGGGGTGTCACCAAGTGTTACCTCACTGTTGACAGCAGTAGGGGTAGGCAACCTTAAAGAGGTGGAGATCTACCTGAACAACATGGGAGAAGTCAAATATCACCAGGCCCAGTGTCTTCTCCTCACAACTGACTTAAACATCTGATTGCTTTACTACCTTGGCACAATCATGGATTTAAATCAGGTGGTGAGGAGGCTGCATATTGCCTCCTCATCACTTCTCAACCACACTCGGATCACTTTTCAGAGGAGCAGCAGTGCCTGCTGTACTTGTGAATGAGCCCTAAGTTGCATTCGGCAGCGGCACCCTTAGGGCTCATTCACATGTAAAGTTGGGGAGGTAAAATCCTGAGGTGCTGTCACGGTTTTACCACCCCCAATCCCTACCCCTTTTAGCTGCTGAGGCAGCAGCCAAAGGTGTACACATGCCACTGAAATAATTAAATCCTCTGTTGCTTTTGGTAGGTGCTACTGCCTACCAATTGCTACCCATTCAAGTAAATGGGGCCACTCTGCAAGCGCTTTGCAACTGCATGCTTCTGGAGTGAATCCAGGAGTTTGCTGCGCTTTCAGATAGTGCACCAAACCCGCAGGATATAATAGAATTCTAAGGCTAAGCACAGCAAACCCGCAGGAAAGCTGCAGCTACACAGCACTGCACCCACGGTGTGGGTAAACCACAGCACATCAGTGTGAAAGCAGCCCTACTATTATGCCTGGTGTATTGCTTCACACTGACCTGAGGATCTCGTTTCCTGCTGCTGGCACCACTCTGGAGACCGCTAGCCGGGATAAGACGTGAGCTGCAGTTGGTATCACTCCACATGGGACAGGAGCCGGAACTACAGAGGAGGCATTGGCTTATGTGCAGGGGCGGACTGACAACTCATGGGGCCCCCGGGCAATAGGGGATCATGGGGCCCCTGTGTCCTTGCCCAAACTCAAAAAAGCCTATGAAAAAGGTACCAGGGGCATCTCATGGGGCCCCCTACTGACCCCGGGCCCTCGAGCAGTGCCTGAGTTTCCAAATAGTCAGTCCGCCCCTGCTTATGTGGCTCTTCCTCCCTACTACAGCTCCAACTGTACAAATAGTCCCTCTACTCTGGGATAGAGGGTCAGCAAGCGCAGGCTGTGATCTATCAGTTACCTGCCCGCGATCTACTGGTTGCTGACCCCCCTGCTGTACAGCCTCCCCACCCACCCTGGTCCCTGCTGTATTTGCCTCCTGGGATGCTGAGGGGTCATTTATCATGCAGTAGGTCCAGGGATTTGAAATCCCCACTCTTCCCCCTCTTCTCTGTGCTGTGCTTCTGGAACTGACCAGAGGGATTCTGATTGGTTAGCACTTGCACAATAAATCGTTTGATCCATCTCAGAAGCACTGCACAGGGAAAAGGGAAAAGAGTGGGGATTTCAAATCCCAGGAGCGGCTGCATAAGCACTGACAGCTCAGCATCCCCAGAGGTATGTACAGTGAAATCGGGGGGTGGGGAGGGTGTACACTGTTAGTTCAAAAAGTTAGTTTTTTCTGTAAAAGTGAACTATACAAGTCTGCTTGAATAAAGTCCTGACATGTCACAATACTCAGCAACAGTATAATGTTCCAGAAAAGCTCTACCGTCTATCAGTAAAAGCACTCCATGAGCTCCAACCTGGTGACTTTGCCTAGGCTGAGATTATGTCATCAGTCTGCTGCAGGCTGGAGGAACCGTTTCCTCAGTTTCCTCTCTCAGTCTCGGCATACAAAATTGTAACTTGACAGCAAGTCACATGTTAAGAAGCTGCAGTAGGGCTTTGTCAAGCATTTGTGAACATGGCCAAGAATTGCACATGGTTATATGATTGTGCCAGGGGCGGACTGACCATTTGAGCATTCAGGCACTGCCTGAGGGCCCAGGGTCAGTAGAGGGCCCCATGAAATGCCCCTGGTACCTTTTTATAGGCTTTTTTTGAGTGTGGGCAAGGGCCCCATGATCCCCTATTGCCTGGGGGACCCATGAGTTGTCAGTCCGCCCCTGGATTGAGCTATCTCTGAGCTAGAATTTTAAGCTGCCCACTAAGCGAATTTCATCTGGTTCCTGAATTTCGTTCAGTGGGTGGATCATTCAACTGAATTTTGTCAAAGGAGCCTGCTTTTCAGCCAAACAGCAGCTGCATCCAATTGGATGTATCTGCTGCTTGAGTATTTTGACAGCAGTCACTGTCAACAGAAGCCCAGCAGGGGGATTATTCTATCTGAACTGTTTATTGTGGACGGTGGAACAATGCATTGACCAGAAAGTAGATGCTGACCCAAAATGATGCCTGAATAAAGATGGTACCATCCATCTGGAGAGAAACACATTTGTCAGGAGGGGTATTGGGATCTCAATGAGAGGTAATACATTGAAATTCTACATTTACACATTACTTAGCATGCAATTAGGCAGAATGCCAGGAACAGACATCTTTATAATAGAAGTGTAAAAAATGTTACCTCTGGGCAGATGTATTAACAGGGCTGATAGCTTCTATTTACGCTGTCTTATATTTGTACTAGTCATATATTTGTACTACTGTCAGTTCTGTACATCCACACAGTGGCGTCCTGAGGCAGGCGCAGGGGGTGCGGCCCACACCGGGTGGCACCGACCGCACGGGGTGACACCGGACCCGCTCCACGAAGGTAAGTTGTAAAGCAAGCCGGGATCGTCGGCTTTCTTTACAACTTACCTTTTCGTGGGGCGGGTCCAGTGTCACCCCGTATAGGTTGCATGCCGACGATCCCCACAGGATGGATCGGATCTGCAGATTAGGGAGCATAATAGATCCAAACCATCCTGCGGGGATTGTCGCCAATCAACCTATATGGGGTGACACCGGACGCGCTCCACAAAAAGGTAAGTTGTAAAGAAAACCGATGATTCCCACAGGATGAATAGGATCTGCGGATTGAACATAATGGATCGGAGTCCAATCCATTATGCTCAATCCGCAGATCCGATCCATTCTGTGGGGATCGTCGGAGGGGGTGTCACCAAGTGTTATTGCACCGGGTGACACCAACCCTAGGGACGCCCCTGCATCCACAGGTGCAACTACGTGAGTCATGAACCATTCACAGAATACAAAATATATAGTGAACATTCCTAACCCCAGAAACCACTAAACAGCTCATCCACTCCCTCATCATATCACGACTCAATTAATGCAACTCCCTCCTCACTGGCCTGCCTCACCACAGGCTATCCCCGCTTCAATCGATCCTGAATACGGCGGCCAGACTCATCCACCTTACCAACTGCTCCGTTTCCGCCACCCCCCTCTGCCAATCCCTCCACTGGCTTCCAATTGCCCAACGGATCAAATTCAAAATCCTAACACTGACGTACAAAGCTGTCCATAATACTGCCCCAAACTATATCACCGACCTAATATCCAAAATACCGCCCAGCACGCACACTCCGCTCCTCACAAGACCTCCTCTCTATTTCCCTTGTCTCCTCCTCCCATGCCTGCCTCCAGGACTTCTCCAGGGCATCACCCATCCTCTGGAACTCCCTACCCCAATCCATCAGACTATCACCTACTCTCCTCTCCTTTAGGCGCACCCTGAAAACCCACCTCTTCAGGAAAGCCTACCCCGGCCCCTACTAATTGCCAATCTCCTCCACTCTTCCTACCACTCCATCCCCCACAGCTTTTCCTCCTGTACCTCTATCCCCTCCCTCCTAGATTGTAAGCTCCAAGGAGCAGGGCCCTCGAACCCCTCGTGTATCGCACTGTATTATTATTGTACTGTCTCATGTATTGTCCCCCATTGTAATGTACAGCACTGAGCGAACTGTTGGCGCTATATAAATACTATATAATAATAATGGGGAGAGGAGGGGTATGACAGCCACAGCATTAGAAGTACAGTGCTGACACATCCAAATTTATGAATTGGTAAAAATCTTTTTAAATGTCTGTCTCTGGAGTTCTACTTTAATATAATCAACATATTTGACAGTAAGTCCACTTTAACGTGGACTGCGCCCTGTAGAAGGATACAAGTCCTTGAAAGCCACTGACCTGACAAGTTCTTAGAAGGGCCGGGATGTACACAAAGTGCTAGCGGCTGTATAGGCAGCAAATTTCACTGCATATTTAATGAGACATCATAATCCCCAGGCAGGTAAATGGAGCTGCAGGCAGTCACTGGGGGCTCCGAGCCTGGAGTGACAAGACAGTAGAGGCTCATTCCACTCACATGAATGGCAAGAGTCAAAAGGAACACAAGGGGGAAAGTGTGGGAAGGCACCAAACACGGCATATGATATCGTGTCATGTCTGATCCGCTGCGCCAGTGTGTTCCTAGCTGCCTCTGCAGTCTAGGTATTGTGTGTATTTTGTTTCAGTCGCTATGCAGTATATCCATGTGGTGACTGCATCAGGATCACAGATACAAGTGTCTTAGGGTGGCCAAATGCTACAATTTGATTGGAGAATCCGTGGCCATACGCTACAATCTGATTGTATAATCCCTCTACAATTAATCGCACGTCCTTACATTACATAGGTAATGGTACATCTAAAAGGAGATTGTACAATCAGGTTGTATAGTGTATGGCTACAGTCGCACGAATGGCAAGCGGCAGACAATCTGCGGTGTTCAGAGGCAGTGGCACGCTATGATATGGCCGCAAAACTGTCCAGTTTGTAGGCAGAAGAAACTCAAAAGAAACGCCAACCCTGGATGTAAGGGCTCGTTCACACTTGACTGTTTTCCCAACGCTTGCCAAACACCACTATAGCGTTTGGCATTGGTCTGGTGTTTGCAGAGCGTTTTTTAATGCTCGGCAAACACTCCACAAACGCCGCATGCGTGGTTTAGCGGCGGATGCTAGGCATTTGCTGAGCATGAAAAACGCCCCACAAACGCCTATAATGAAGTTTAAATGGTGTTACCGCTCCGCAAACGCCCCGCAACCGCGTCGTAACCGCACCGCAAACGGCAGTCGGGCGTTTGCAGAGCAGCACCATAGTCTAGAATAGGAGGCTTCAAAGCCTCCTGACTCGATCAGAGGCATCCGTTTTGCCGCGACGCTAACGCTCCCGTTAGAACAGCACCATGTGCTGCAATGTGCAGAATTGTCTGAGGCATTTGGGAAGCGGTAAAAACGCTTCCCAAACGCCTCTCTGCCGCCTGCACACAACGCTAGTGTGAACGTAGCCTAACACTGGCTGCATCCAAAATTAGTCGCAGGATTCAATCGCATGTAACCATTCAGACGCGCAGTAAAATGCAAACAGTGGCGGCGTTGATGCTGGGCTCTGCGCAGCCAACTCTCGTGACTCCGCCCTGTTAGCTGGCTGCCATTTTGTACCTTTTAAAACTAAAATTAAAAATAAACACCTGTTTAAAAAAAAAAACACACAGTTGGCCATTGATTTGTGCAAAGTGCAAAACTGACAGCCACCGCTGAAAGACACAGAAACACTGACGGGAATCTAGTGATTCTCACTAGCAGCTGCCCCTATGCGCCTGTGTCAATGTAGCCTTAAGCTGGCCATACATTATTATAATACAGGATTTATATATTATTATTATACAGGATTTATATATTATTATTATACAGGATTTATATATTATTATTATACAGGATTTATATAGCACCAACAGTTTGCTCAGCGCTTTACATTATAACGGGAGACAATACAGCAACAATACAGTTCAATACAAGAGGGATAGGAGGGCCCTGCTCCTGGGAGCTTACAATCTACATTATACAACTTTCTTGTACAATTTTCCTTCAGATTTACCAAAAAACATATAATATGAGGTCAAACCTAAACAATTTGTATCCAATCAGGTACTACAAAGGTAAAACCTAAAGGAGACTGTACAGAAATGGTATAATGTATGGCCGGCCGTAGAGAAACTTGCCATGAAAGAGTGCAAGGACCTCGATTGCTTACCTGGGTGTGTACCTGTTTCTGAAAATGCTAGTTGCTTGACTGTACTGCTGATGCACTGGCTTCCATACTTTCTGAATCAAAGATCTGGAAAAAGGATGAAGAGAAGTCAGAGAATATTCAGAGCCCGTTGTTCACATACTTCAGGCTGTACTGTAGACAGTATTGATGCCACTGGATTATTTCAAAATGTCAGGATTCATGTTTTTCTGGTCACAGAGATCCTTTAAAGGAATAACAGGCTAGCCAGGGGCAGACTGACCATTTGGAAACTCTGGCACTGCCCGAGGGCCGGGGTCAGTAGGGGGCCCCATGAAATGCCCCTGGTACCTTTTTATAGGCTTTTTTGAGTGTGGGCAAGCACACAGGGGCCCCATGATCCCCTATTGCCCGGGGGCCCCATGAGTTGTCTGTCCGCCCCTGATGGAGAAGCTGAATCTTGACACACCCAGGACCACAACATTTCCAAAGGCCAGCTATGATAGCCGACAATTTCTCTCATTATTGGTTTCGTTTAGGTTAAAATGACCCTGGCGAGTATTTGACCCATCCAACCGGATGAACACCTGCAGCATTTCAAGACATGGACCTCCAGAAAGGCAAGTACAGTGCCTCTTCTTTTACAGGGCTGGTCTTTTTTTTGTAAGTGACCACTTTACATCAAGCAGATTTTAGCACAGTTGCAACGTTTCCTGGGCAGTATTGGACATTACGGTAATTGGTTTCCTGGATCCAATGTTTAATTCCAGTGACAAAAGAATATAGAGGAACCGTTCAAAAGCCAACTTGTGATGAGTTTGGTTCAAGCTGCAAGGGAGATTTTTAATTGATCCACTAGGAGGCCAAAACATTGCCTGCAGCCGAGCGTGGAATCATTTGCAATCAATTGCTAAATATATAACAGGCATGTCAAACTCATATGAACCCAAGGGCTGATTAGGATGGGAATATAGTAGGATAACTCAAGACCCTTCTTCTATTGTGGGCTGTGCGTATGCAGCTGGAAACCAACTCCAGTACTCCTTAAGTCCTGGTTCACAAATATGTGGCCATGCGGGCCGCGTTTTACATGGGCACGAAAGCCCATTCATTTGAATGGACTCTCGTGCCCTGTGACACGCAGGGAAGAAGTCCCTGCATTTCTTCTGAAAATGCAGCCCGCACGGGAACCTCGGTTCCCAGTATGGTTGCGTTTTCCAGTGCATGCGGAACTATTGGCACCCGCCCGCGGGTCCGCATTCCTCTATGCAGGTGGTGCGGCTGCACGGATTTTTGCGCGGGTTTCCGCAGTGGCATCACACGCACAGATGTGAACCTAGCCTCAGCCCTGGTTCTCACTGATGAGCATTTTCTGTGCGAATTCCACACTGCATCGCAATCACACCCCATTCATGTGAACTGCTGCGGGTGTGTATGTTAAGTTAACAACCCCCCCAAACGCGGTGCGATGTGCAGAATCGGATTGCATAACTGTGAATACCCATGCGATCTGATTCTAGTGCGGAAAAAATGTCACCACACACCGAGGATCACCAATGTGAGTCCAAAGGTTTTAATAAACCATCACATAGTTACAGCTAGGCAACGTTTCGGAGTTTCGCAGGACCCCTTCATCAGCCATGTGACGATGAAGGGGTCCTGATGAAGGGGTCCTGCGAGACTCCGAAACATTGCCTAGCTGTAACTATGTGATGGTTTATTAAAACTTTTGGACCCACATTGGTGATCCTCGGTGTGCTGGTGACATTTTTTTCCTTGCTGATTTTGTTTGGTTCCAGCCGATGGTCACTGCAGCGGCCACTTATACACACAGCCATTTTTAATGCAGGAACGTGTGCGTTGGATTATACACTTCCGATTCTAATGCGGACCCAAGAAAGGGTGCTGCACCTTTTTGGTGACGGTGCGATGCGATTAGAGCCATACAAAATGTACGGCTCCAATCGCACCGCACACAAATCGCATGTGATTTTCACAGGAATGCGGTGCGGGTCCTGTGCGAATCACACGGGATTTACTGCACCACTGTAGTGTGAATCTAGGCTAAGCCCTGGTTCACACTGATGCGGTGCGGAATTCGCAGCGTTTTCTGTGCAAATTCCACACTGCATCACAATCGCACCCCGTTCATGTGAACTGCTGCAAATGTGTATGTTAAGTTATTAACACCTCAAATGCGGTCCGCAAAACGCAGTGCGATGTGCAGAATCGGATCGCATAGGCGTGAATACCCATGTGATCCGCATTATAGTGCGGGCCCAAAAAAGGGGTCCTGCACCTTCTTGGTGCAGATGCGGTGCGATTAGAGCCATACAAAATGTATGGCTCCAATCGCACCGCACACAAATCACATGTGATCTGCACAGGAATGCGGTGCGGCTCCTTTGCGAATCACATGTGATATACCGCACCGCATATATGTGAACCCAGGCTTAGAGACTATTGTACAAATTAAAAAGCAAATATTTACTGAAATAGTGAACAATTTACTTTGTGCTTTCAATTATTATACTTAATTTTCTTTTAACTTGATTTTCATGTAAAATAAAAAGAGTTGTAGAAAAAGAGAAATGGGCAAGATAAAAATAAATATAAATAAATAAGTCTGTTGGTAGTATTAACACAGCAGTCTTTGCTTTTCTGAGTCGCCCCCTCCCCCCCCCCCGGTAACAGTTTTGTTACCTGTTGATCCTGCCAGTAATGCCCCGTACACACGATAAGAAAATCGTCCGAAAAATTTCACAGAACCACTGATCGAACGATTTTCTCTTTGTTGATGAGCAGGATGTTTTAACCGATAACGATATTGTGAACGAAAAAATCCAGTTGAAAAACAGTGAAAATTTTGTCGTTTTGCATACGAACGACTGATTTTCTATGTGTTGGTATGACGGTCATACGAAAAAAAATCTATCAAGCGCTATCACGCATGAGCGGAGACAGAAGATGACCCGGATGTTTATGTCCAAGGAATCTTTGTAAACACGAACAAAAAATCCAAATGTTAAAAGTAGATTGGCCTAATTATTATTATTATTATACAGGATTTATATAGCGCCAACAGTTTGCTCAGCGCTGTACATTATAATGGGAGACCGTACACAAGACAGTACAGTAACAATACGATTCAATACACGAGGGGTTCGAGGGCCCTGCTCCTTGGAGCTTACAATCTAGGAGGGAGGGGATAGTGGTACAGGAGGAAATAGCTGTGGGGGATGGAGTGGTAGGAAGAGTGGAGGAGATCGGCAATTACCTGAGGGCTGGGTAGGCTTCCCTAAAGAGATGGGTTTCAGGGTGCGCCTAAAGGTGAGGAGAGTAGGTGATAGTCTGATGGATTGGGGTAGGGAGTTCCAGAGGATGGGGGAAGCCCTGGAGAAGTCCTGGAGACTGGCATGGGAGGAGGAGACCAGGGAACTAGAGAGTAGGAGGTCTTGTGAGGAGCGGAGAGTATGGTTTGGGTGGTATTTGGATATCAGATTGGTGATGTAGTTTGGGGTAGTGTTATGAACAGCTTTGTACGTCAATGTTAGCATTTTGAATTTTATCCGTTGGGCAATGGGAAGCCAGTGGAGGGATTGGCAGAGAGGGGTGGCGGAAACGGAGCAGTTAGTAAGGTGGATGAGTCTGGCAGCAGCATTCATGATAGACTGAAGTGGGGATAGCCTGCGATGAGGTAAGCCAATGAGGAGGGAGTTGCTTAGTGGTTTCCGAGGTTAGGAACGGACGTATTTTGGAGATGTTGCAGAGGTGAAGTCTACATGAGTTTGCCAGCGATTGGACCTGGGGCTGGAAGGACAGATTGGAGTCTAGGATGACACCTAGTACTCTGGCTTGTGGGGTGGAACTGATGGTGGCGTTGTTGGTCGTGATGGAGAAGTCAGGGGCTGGGGGAAAACTAGGAGCTCGGTTTTGGAGAGGTTTAATTTGAGGAAGTGGAGCGACATCCAATCTGATATGTCGTTCAGAAGGCTAGTGATTTGGGCGGAGACTGAAGGGGTGAGGCGAGGGGTAGAGAGATAGATTTGCGTGTCATCGGCATAGAGATGGTAGTTGAAGCCGTGAGAGTGTATCAGTTGGCTAATGAGCTAATGACACCAGAATTCCGCAGATTATATTTTATGTATCACTATTTATGTATATAGATGATGTAATAAACTATATTATACTCATTGCTGGTCATTGTTGTGTATATCGCTCGTTCTGGGCGGCAGGGCGTGGCTACAAGGTCACACGCACACTGCATCACTTCCACTTGTACGGAATACGTCAACACTACGTATTGCCCGACGATTTTTTTAGATTGGTTAATGTTGGCCACGATTTTGACCAATGAACGAACGCCTCTTGGTCGGCGGATGACCGATCGGTCGTTTTCTAATTGTGTATTCCCACCTTAAGTCTGTTATTTTCAGCTTCCTTTAACAGACCAAGCTGTCTGGCAAAAATGGCTGTGAGGGCTCATTCACATGTTTTAACCCTGATTAGTGTAGCATCACCGCGACACAACAGCATGCATATGTTTGAAGGACGGTTAAGTGTGGCTCCATGAACTTGAATGAGTCACGTTTGGTGGCAGCACCACCCACCGAATGCGACACGTTTTTTAATTTGTGGCAGCCATGATGCTTTATATGTGTACATCCCTGAGCAGCTGCATACCCTGATTTAGGGGGGCAGTAAAACTGCGACTCAGCTACCCCCTGGCAGCCCATGTAAACCAGCCCTTAGAGGGTTGAAACAAACCATTTAACACTGAAGGGTACTCACAATGATCACCTTTTATTTATGTAAAACGTTTATCCTAAAAGGAAAAAAAATGTTGCTGTAACAACAAAAAAAAAAAGTTAGCTGGTGTCTGGCTTTAACACTGGATTTCAAGTATGGATATTTTGCTTGCATTTTTGCAATGAACACAAAGAATTCTCTGATTGGATGAGGTGGAGAGTGTGACCCACTGCGCCACCTCGTCCAATCAGAGAATCCTCTGCATTCTCTGAATGGCGCCCGTGCCGAGTTTCTTAGTGCCTGTGTTCAGAATGCAGCAGAGTAGACGCTCAGCCAGGGGCGGACTGACAACTCATGGGGCCCCCGGGCAATAGGGGATCATGGGGCCCCTGTGTCCTTGCCCAAACTCAAAAAAGCCTATGAAAAAGGTACCAGGGGCATCTCATGGGGCCCCCTACTGACCCCGGGCCTTTGGGCAGTGCCGAGTTTCCAAATGGTCAGTCCGCCCCTGCGCTCAGCGTGGGACCGGAGAGCTAGTGGACCTCACTGGAGTAGCGGTGATTACTATAGTGATTTCCAGCTTCTAAACAGATCCCACAGGTATGGTATATGCAGAGTTACATTGCTCCGAACCCCATCCTAAGATAGGAAGTATGTTACTGGCAGGATCACTAGGTGAAAATAAAAGAAGAAAAAAAGAAAACAAGTGCTGCCACCACATCTAAGGATTAATAAACTGCAATATATTCAATGACTGTCAAACTGAGGAGCAGCGACCGGATGACATCCCAATCACCATAAGTAGAAAAATGGCTTCAACTTGTCATAGAGGTTCTGTATCACGAAGCCCATGGGAGTTTGAAACACGTCAGCAGGGTGTGGCTTGGGAGAAGACAAGCGGAAGCCATTTTTCTACATATGGTGATTGGGTTGGCAACTGTCTTCTTTTTTTCTGTTGACAATCATTTTCGATAGGCTGGACAAGCCCTGATGGATGCCAGGACCCGACAGCATTGAAGCCATCGGGTTGCTGTATGTTTGTGCTAGGAGCGGCAGTCTTCATTTTTCTCACATAGCAAAATATTTGAATTTGGGGGAGTTTAGATAGACTTTAGATAAGCAAACTAGCTGAAGGCTGCAAAAAAAAATGAGGCTCTCATACTATCCAGTAACCACCAGTTTGACACCCGTTCTCCCCTCCTGAAGACTCTTTGTGGATTATTGAATTCGCGGATTATTGAGATCCCTACGAAATGTCCCCAGTTTGCTTCCCGGAAGAGTGGTGGCCATCTTGGCATCACATCCTGAGCTCCCCCTGCAGCTGATGGCTGGCACAGGGGGCTGACACACAGTGATAAGAGCCCCGCAGAGATGTACATCTGATGAGCCTGTTATTTTATCACTCTTGTAAGTGTTTTTAACCCTTTGAGGACCAAGGGACGTATTTGTCCCATGTTTTTAATTGCGTGTATCATCTGATTAAGAACCTAAAATTAAGAACCTAAAACTCTTCTTTTTTTTTTTTGGTTTGAGTCAAAATATTAGTTCTTATCAACAAACAACAAATGGATCTAGCGTTTTGCCAATTATTTCATGAAATGGCTTAGTTACAGCAACTGAAGTGTACGAACTTTAAAAACAAAAAAATTGATTCTTTTGGCGTTCCAAAATCTTACGGTCCTCAAAGGGTTAACTGTCCTTTATTAAAAGTTCTGGATTTACTGCACTTAGAAGCGCCCTCTTGTTCTCTTCTCTTGACAAATCCGATGTAGCTACCTAAAGAACATAAAACACAATTGGGTTTTTATGTATGTCATGGCTGTGTCCAAGAAAATGGACCTATAATTCAAATTAGGTATAATCTCAGCAAGGGTTTTCCACTGAAAACAACAATAACTGATACAGTTGCCATGGCATACTTGAATTTCCAATGATACCGTATCCATATGAATGAGATGCTAAATACCTTCTGAACATCAATTAGTAAACAAAATAATATTAAAAGTTTCCAGCACAGACGTGAATCAAAGGTTTAACCACTTCCAGTCCGGACACTTTTACCCCCTTCCTGTCCAGGCCAATTTTCAGCTTTCAGTGCTATCACACTTTGAATGACAATTGCGCAGTCATGCAACACTGTACCCATATGAATTTTTTAGCATTTTTTTGAGACAGATAAAGCTTTATTTTGGTGGAATTTATTCACCACTGGGATTTTTATTTTTTTTGCTATGTAAATTAAAAAATTTAGAAAAAATGTGTTTTTCTTATAAAATTTTGCAAATAAATAGTATTTCATTATAAATCTTGGCCAAAATGTATTTCATTATATCTTTAGTAAAAAAAATAACCTAAATTAGTTTATAACCCAAAATTATAATTTTTAAACTTTTTTTACATTTGTTTTAAAAAAAAAATTATATTTTTTATTTTTTTTTTACATACTGTCACCCTAGCAGTACAGTGTTACCATGGTGACACTGTACTACTTGTGGGGGATGATGAAGATTATTTGGTTTTTTTTTACACTGATTGCTTTTATACCCATAAAGGATGTTATATTGTATTGAACTGTATTGTTGCTGTATTGTCTCCCGTTATATTGTATAGCGCTGAGCAAACCGTTGGCTCTATACAGGGGCGGACTGACCATTTGGAAACTCGGGCACTACCCGAGGGCCCGGGGTCAGTAGGGGGCCCCATGAGATGCCCCTGGTACCTTTTTCATAGGCTTTTTTGAGTTTGGGCAAGGACACAGGGGCCCCATGATCCCCTATTGCCCGGGGGCCCCATGAGTTGTCAGTCCGCCCCTGGCTCTATATAGATCCTGTATAATAATAATAATGTGAACTTGCAGCCTTTTCAATGGAGCCGATTCACATAGGTGCGGGCTGGCCGCAGTGCGTTTTAATGTTAATAAAGATTGATTATAAAAAAAAAAAGATTTTCATTCTCATACGCATTGAAAATTCGCACCTGAACCGCTGAACAAAGTTGCACCAGAGGGGGCTGAAATGGGGCTGTGAAAGCCGCACATATATGAACCCAGGCTCAATGAAAAATTCATGCTGAATAAGGGCCAGTTCCCACCAGGATGTACATGTTTTTGCCCGTATTTAAAGCCCGTTAATATGGCCTGCCAAACTTACAGGAACAGGCAAAAAGCATGGCAGCCACAACATTTGTTAAAATCACGCTATACCCAACCACGATACTGCGGTAACCATGTGTTTTAGTGGCCACAATGCGCACATTTTCTACATGCATTTTGGGTGCCATTAACAATTAATAGCACCCATGTGCATCTAACAAGGACCGTGCATTTCCATATGGTGCGGGAAACACGTGCATTTGTTTTCTGTACCGTAGTTGATGTGAACGGGTCTTTAAATAAAGTCTGCAGTTCTGTTTCTCTCAATGCCCCTCATCCCTATGTGACACCAATCAACCATGGGCTAGCGCACCAACTTCAGGCACAATGAAAGCAATGTAGCATGGTTAACATTGCATCCATCAAATCAGACTGTTACTGGACCATTATTGCAGAAATGATTGCTTCTGATAAGTGTATGTGGTTAATGCATGTCATTATACTACTTTGTATATTTTTAGGAGTTTCATTTTACACCTCTAGTTCTATTCTCTCTCCAGCTATTTGACTCCTAAGTACAAGCACCTAAATGGACCTCTTTCACATGGACATTGTTGATGGGTCAAAACCAGGAGGTTGAGGCCCATTGTTAACATGCCTCAGCTGCCCATCAAAACCCAGCAATGGCCACTGGACAGCTGAATACACATTGTCCTGACTGCATGGCTTTGCCTTGTAGAGCAGCCAGGGGCGGACTGACAATTCATGGGGCCCCCGGGCAATAGGGGATCATGGGGCCCCTGTGTCCTTGCCCAAACTCAAAAAAGCCTATGAAAAAGGTACCAGGGGCATCTCATTGGGCCCCCTACTGACCCCGGGCCCTCGGGCAGTGCCTGAGTTTCCAAATGGTCAGTCCGCCCCTGATTGTTAACATGCCTCAGCTGCCCATCAAAACCCAGCAATGGCCACTGGACAGCTGAATACACATTGTCCTGACTGCATGGCTTTGCCTTGTGGTGCAGCAAAAAAGGAAGGCATGTCGCATTTTGTTGTGCAGGAGGCAAGATTTCGCTTCCTGATTACCTTCAAACCACAGGCCACTGCTGACAAAGCGATATACGGCGGATCATGAGTCAGCAGCACTGCCCATGTGCAAGGGGTCTTAGTGTTGCCAAAATTAAAGTGTATCTCAAGCCAAAAACTTTTATTTTCTGGTTAGAATTAAAAAGCAAAAATGTTTTTGCTTTAAAGCCCAGCTTAAGGCACTAGAAAAAAAAATCTACTCTCACGTATCCCCTATCCCCTGCCATGTCGCAGCCTCTTCTCTGCATGGAGAGTAAACTTTAGGGGATCGGTCACACCGCTGGAGGGAGCCTGCTGGAGAACGGGATAAGGATTTCTTCTTATTTCGGCCCCCCACTGCACGCATATTTTTTTTTTCGTGCCTGGAATTGGGTTTAACCACTTGCCCTCCAGAGGATTTACCCCCCTTCCTGATCAGGCCATTTTTTGTGATACAGCGCTGTGTTACTTTAACTGACAATTGCGCGGTCATGCAACACTGTACATAGATGAAATTAATGTAATTTTTTCCCCCCCACAAATAGAGCTTTCTTTCGGTGGTATTTTTCCCCCACAAATAGAGCTTTCTTTTGGTGGTATTTTTCCCCCACAAATAGAGCTTTCTTTCGGTGGTATTTTCCCCCCACAAATAGAGCTTTTTTTCGGAGGTATTTTTCCCCCACAAATAGAGCTTTCTTTCAGTGGCATTTTTTTCCCCACAAAAAGAGCTTTCTTTCGGTGGTATTTTTCCCCCCCCCACAAATAGAGCTTTCTTTCAGTGGTATTTTTTCCCCCCCAAATAGAACTTTCTTTCGGTGGTATTTTTTCCCCACAAATAGAACTTTCTTTCGGTGTTATTTTTTCCCCACAAATAGAGCTTTCTTTCGGTGGTATTTTTTCCCCACAAATAGAGCTTTCTTTCGGTGGTATTTTTTCCCCACAAATAGAACTTTCTTTCGGTGTTTTTTTTTCCCCACAAATAGAACTTTCTTTCGGTGGTATTTTTTCCCCCACAAATTAGAGCTTTCTTTCGGTGGTATTTTTTTTTCCCCACAAATAGAGCTTTCTTTCGGTGGTATTTTTTCCCCCACAAATAGTGCTTTTTTTCAGTAGTATTTTTCCCCCACAAATAGAGCTTTTTTTCAGTGGTATTTTTCCTCACAAATAGAGGTTTCTTTCGGTGGTATTTTTTTTCCCCACAAATAGAGCTTTCTTTCGAAGGTATTTTTTCCCCACAAATAGAGCTTTCTTTCGGAGGTATTTTTTCCCCACAAATAGAGCTTTCTTTCGGAGGTATTTTTTCCCCACAAATAGAGCTTTCTTTCAGTGGTATTTCCCCCCCCCCACACAAATAGAGCTTTCTTTCAGTGGTATTTCCCCCCCCCCCCCAACAAATAGAGCTTTCTTTCAGTGGTATTTCCCCCCCCCACAAATAGAGCTTTCTTTCAGTGGTACTCCCCCCCCCCCAACAAATAGAGCTTTCTTTCAGTGGTATTTTTCCCCCACAAATAGAGCTTTCTTTCAGTGGTATTTTCCCCACACAAATAGAGCTTTCTTTCGGTGGTATTTTTTCCCCACAAATAGAGCTTTCTTTCGGTGGTATTTCCCCCCCCCAAATAGAACTTTCTTTCGGTGTTTTTTTCCCCCCACAAATAGAGCTTTCTTTCGGTGGTATTTTTTCCCCCACTAATAGAGCTTTCTTTCAGTGGTATTTTTTCCCCCACAAATAGAGCTTTCTTTCAGTGGTATTTTTCCCCCACAAATAGAGCTTTCTTTCAGTGGTATTTTCCTTACACAAATAGAGCTTTCTTACGGTGGTATTTTTTCCCCCACAAATAGAGCTTTCTTTCGGTGGTATTTGATCGCCTCTGCCATTTTTATTTTTTACGCTATAAACAAATTTGAAAAAAATTAATATTTTTGACCTTTTCCTATAAAACATATCCAATAAAAAAAATTCTAGAAATCTAATTTCTTCATAAATTTAGGCCAAAATGTATTCTGCTCCATGTCTTTGCTAAAAAAATAATCCCAATATATGTAAATTAATTGGTTTACGTCAAAGTTGTAGCGTCTACAAATGGTGGTATATATATTGGAATTTCTATTTTTATTTTTTTTATACTAGTAAAGGCGGCGATCGGCGACTTATAGTGGGACTACGAGACTGCGGCGGGCATTCTGACACTGGGTGGGAACTGACAAACTGCCACTGACACTCCCAGTGATGCTAATACAGTGATCAGTGCTAATAAAAAGCACTGACACTGTACTAATGACACTGGGTAGGAAAGGGTTAACATCTGGGAGATCAAAGGGTTAACTGTGTGTTGTGTTTTACTTTGGAGACATGCAGTTTTGTATCTCTCTGCTGTGCAGAGAGATACAGAGCAGCATGTCCATGCTGACAGGAGAGAGACCTGTGTTGTTCACATACAGGTCTCTAGACTGTCAGCTTTGCCCAACGATTGCCGAGTGCCGGCCGGGACCTGGTGATTGACATCCCTAGCAGCCAATAGCTGCACCCCCAACCCAGAAATGCAAATCATGTATATATACCAAATTTTGCGTAGCTGTGCCACCCTGTAGCAGTACTTCTGCTATAGGGCGGAGGGCAAGTGGCTAAAGTAAAGTAGAAGAAGGCTAAAACCCCTGTTAGATTTTTTGTTTTGTTTTCTGTGTACAGGTTCTCTCTCACTTCCTGTCTGGTGAAATGGTTTTCAGCAGGACAGGAAGTAGGGGGAAATCTCTCAAAAGGAGCCCCTTTCAGCAGTGAAAACCAAAGAGGGGTTTAATTTTTTCCCACGCTATCCAAATCAGGAAGAAATGTTTTTGACTTGACATGCACTTTAACAGGATAAGTATGGGTGTGTGAAAAAAACAAACTTTAGTACTCACTTCTATGCTGCAGCATAGTTGTGATGCTGCAGTTCTCCAGTGTCAGCTCTAATCCGGTGAATTGAGCGGTCACATGATCACTGATTGCTCATTTCTCAGTCTGCTCAGAGTGGTGATTGTCACTGGAGCACTGGGCCGGAGAGGGGGCGGGCACAGCTGTCCATGACTCCCAGCTGATAGGCAGCGCCAGCTGTCAATCAGGAAGCTGGGTGAATCCCAACAATATTGTCAGGATCCTTCCAGAGCCTGGAGCGGCTCTGCCACAAGCCGATAGCAGGCAATAACCTGCCATCAGCTGACTCTGGGTCACAGGAGCACAAACAAAAGTGTACTCCTGTGACCTACAAGATACATATGGCAAAAGAGCTTTGGTTATACTTCACTTTTATGCACCAGTATTTATGTGCATGTCTTTAATATTTTTTTAGTATATAGAGCAAACACTGAATTGGAATATTCCACTTTCAGTATAAACCATTGCTTCTAAAGAAGTCCCTGTGTTATGAACAAAGTTTTCAAATGTCAGGTACCTATTTGTGCACTAAGATTACAGTTTCTGTAGCTTTAATAATTCTGTGTTGAAAGATCTGATTACTGTCGGCTGCTAAGACCTCCTATCCTCACCTGTTACACACATCAGGTAAATAGGTGGAGCTAAACTCATCTAAGCCAGTGAGCTACTTTTGGCAAGTCACCGAGCCCCGCCTGCCTAGGCATACCTGATTGCACCTGGCTTGGTTCAGAAGACAAACTTCAAGTGCATGCTCTATGAAACAATCCCATCGGAAGCAGCAGAATACGGCTCCAAGGCATTCCTACACATATAGAGCAACACAGCCTCACCTGCAACCTTGTCTCATAGAAGGCCATTCATGAAGCAGCTGGCAAATTTCTTTTTTCATGTCTCCGTATTTTTGCTCTGTTTTTGTTTTTTCCTAAAAAGTTACAAAATTATGACATGGAAAATGGGGAAAAAAACTAGATTCTACAGAAAAAAAACGACTGGTGTATTGCTCCCCATACAGTGCACAGGGCTGATTTTACTATTAATCACAGCAGACCCATGCCTACAGGCAGGGCTGCTGTTAGAAACCACGGGGCCCCATACAGCCAACTTGAAAGGGCCCTCCCAAATAAACACAGTTTACAGGGCTTCAGTTATGAATGAACACAGTGAGTGATCTGTACCAATCACTCATTTTGTTCATTCCGGAAAGGAAGTCGCTAGTAAATGTGAGATATTTACCGGACCCTTCCCCCACTCTCCATCCTGAAGGATGATATTGTGTACTTACAGCTGCCAGTGGGAAGGAGGGGAGGAAAGGTGGCAGCACTGCGGGGGTAGGGGGAGACACACAGGGGGGCCTGGGCAGAAGGGGGAAACATATGGAGCACAGGGGAGGTGATCGGTGTGGCAGGGGAGAGAGGAGGAAAAGCCGGCTTTCATTTTCTGCTGAGAGAGCCATACAGGGGAACACCCTCCCTGCCCACATCCAATTCACCCAGCTGCCTGAGCCCCCCTACTAGCCTGGGCCCCATACAGGAGGACAGATGGTACCCCCTTATCCACAGCCCTGCCTACAGCTGCCAGTGGGAATGAGGGGAGGGAAGGTGGCAGCACTGCGGGGGTAGGGGGAGACACACAGGGGGGCCTGGGCAGAAGGGGAAACATATGGTGCACAGGAGAGAGGCGGAGAAGCCAGCTTTCATTTTCTGCAGAGAGAGCCATACAGGGGAAAAGTTCCAGTAATTCCCCACCTCCGCCATACCAATCACCCTCCCTGCCCACATCCAATTCACCCAGGTGCCTGGGCCCCCCTACTAGCCTGGGCCCCATACAGGAAGACAGATGGTACCCCCTTATCCACAGTCCTGCCTACAGGTGGCTGAGACAAAGAGGTGTCTTCATTCCCATATAGGTATTGGCCACATATTTTATTTTCAGCGTTGGAAAATAGTCATCTCTGTTATTAGACTAGTTTCACACTTGTGCGTCTTCATGTTTCATGTGTTTTTCATGAGCTTCCATTTAATATTTTGGGGCACCCCAAAAAAAAGGCACCTGTATTTTGTCTAGGACTTTTGGAAAAGAGATGCACAAATGTGAACAGACTGCATATGGTAATCCTTTCATCATACATTGTTGTAGAAACGTACAAGTTTGTGCGAGGACCAAGAATATTCAATACCAGGGTTAGGAGCAATAAATATGCTTTGTAATAGTGGCACAGGGTTGTTGCTTTTGGCAGCAAAGATGTTGTGTCTATACAAGCTTCAGTGATGAAAAGCTGGCCTCCCTAAAACCCATTCAAACCATAGTTACAGGGGTTAAAATTTCGAGTCCAAACCTACTAGCCGGTCACAAAACGTACTCTCCACCAGTTGCCCCACCCAACCTTGCCCATGTCTGCCCCCAAACCCACCCCCGGCCCGCCCCCAACCACGCCCCCTTAAAGCTTATGAAATTAAATTTTTATTTAGAATAAAGAGTCCAAAATATAAAACTGTATACAGTAATGTATATCCCCCTCCCCTGTACTCCATTATAGTGATATGACATGTATACAGTAATGTATATCCCCCTCCCCTGTACTCCATTATAGTGATATGACATGTACACAGTAATGTATATCCCCCTCCCCTGTACTCCATTATAGTGATATGACATGTATACAGTAATGTATATCCCCCTCCCTTGTACTCCATTATAGTGATATGATATGTATACAGTAATGTATATCCCCCTCCCCTGTACTCCATTATAGTGATATGACATGTATACAGTAATGTATATCCCCTCTCCCCTGTACTCCATTATAGTGATATGACATGTATACAGTAATGTATATCCCCCCTCCCCTGTACTCCATTATAGTGATATGACATGTATACAGTAATGTATATCCCAGCTCCCCTGTACTCCATTATAGTGATATGACATGTATACAGTAATGTATATCCCAGCTCCCCTGTACTCCATTATAGTGATATGACGTGTATACAGTAATGTATATCCCCCTCCCCTGTACTCCATTATAGTGATATGACGTGTATACAGTAATGTATATCCCCCCTCCCCTGTACTCCATTATAGTGATATGACGTGTATACAGTAATGTATATCCCCCCTCCCCTGTACTCCATTATAGTGATATGACATGTATACAGTAATGTATATCCCCCTCCCCTGTACTCCATTATAGTGATATGACATGTATACAGTAATGTATATCCCAGCTCCCCTGTACTCCATTATAGTGATATGACATGTATACAGTAATGTATGTCCCCCCTCCCCTGTACCCCATTATAGTGATATGACATGTATACAGTATGTATATCCCAGCTCCCCTGTACTCCATTATAGTGATAGGACATGTGATACAGTACTTACTCCTAGTCCCCCCGAGTCCCCCGCGGCAATGGAGAGGGTGTCTCCTCTCAGTGGAGGAGAGCGGACATCTCCTGCACCCGTCCCCTCGGCGGTGGTGCCACAGAAGCCGGAAACCAGAAGTTGAAACCGGAACTCGGCTTCACAATGAGGCTTGGAGCGCAGGTGCAGTCACTCCATGCTTCATCTGTGCTCGCTGCTCGCCACAGAGGAATTTCTCCTCGCATTTGGCGAGCGGGCAAGCGGCTTTTTCAAGCTCTGCCATCGTAGGTTGGAATGCATTGCTCAAGCAGGCCCAATGCAATGACAATCTGAAATCCATCATGTCCAATAGGCCCAGTTCACACCAATGCACTGCGCTGGTGTACGTAGGATGACATTGGAACAACGCACTTCGAGACGTTAAAAATAAAAAAAATAATAATTTTGTGTGGGGAAAAAATGCACATCAATGCAAAACAACACAATGTACTTTGTCAATGCAGGTCAAGTATGATTTGCGCATATCAATGCACTGTTATCAAGCTAAATCATCGCGTTTAGTGTTCATTCACACTGGACCAAAGTGGTTACGTATTTCCATTCATTGAGCCACATTACGCTGGGAAGTCCACTTAAGGGTATGTCAAGCCAAAAACGTCTTTTTAGTTTTGGATAGTGAAAAGAAGGATTAGAACTCCTGTTGGGTTCCTACTGTTATCTGGAGCTCTATTAGAAAGATTTACCTTTACTTTCTGTCCTGTCAACTAGGGATGAGCTTGAGGTCAATCCAAGCCTGGAAAAAATAAAAGCAAATCAGCGACAGGCCAATTGTAGGTGGCTAAAGCATTCCCTTAGGGCTGCTGTTAGAAATCACAGGGCCCTGTACAACCTACCTGACAGGGACACCCCCCTCAAAGGATATTTTTGCTCAAATGCCACGGCTGCGATGCTATGCTTTGCAGCCATGGTAGGCATTGTATCTCTGTACCTTTGTCGAACAAGAACCATTCAAGTGAAGAGCACTCTTCAAGTGCCCCACAACCTCATGAAAACCACGTTGTTGCAGGGCATTAGTGTGATATTAAAGCAATCAAATGCTCTCTGAAGAGCAATCCAAGTTCTGACTGCTCTTCAGGGTCCTTAATTTTTTTTTAATTTTTTTAATTTTTTCAATTTTTTTTTTTTTTTTTTTTAGAATTTTATTTATTTTGCTTTTCTTTTCTTTTTTTAACTGCCCTGTTGGGAGGGAAGGCTCTGGTGAAATATCAGGAGTCTAAACAGACCCCCGATGTCTCACATTAGAAACCGAGAAAGGAAATGAGGACATAGATTCCCTTCATCATTTCCTTTCTCTGCAGCCTAAGCTGCACTGGACAGTGAACGAATTGTACGTGCTCTGTGCTGAGTGGGTTCCTGTTCATTCACAAACTTAAGCATAGTAAATACAGTTTACTATGCTTCAATGATGAATGGACGCAGGAGCGATTGTTTCTGATTGCCCACTGTGTTCATTCAGGAAAGGAAAGGGCTGTAAATAGAACATATTTACCATATTTACTGGCCCCATACTCTACATTCTGAATAGATTCTCCTGTGTGCCCTCAGCAGCTGCTGGTGGGAGAGGAGAGGAGGGAAGCCGAAAGCGCTGTGGGGGAGGGTGTGCACCTATGTGGGCAGACAGCAGGTGAAAGGGTGCCCAGGTACTAGAACCGATACCCCTGCAGTGCAGCTGGAGAGAGAAGGCTGACAGCACTGCAAGATGATCCACAAGAGCCACAAGGTAGTACAGCGGGCCCTCAGGCTCGGCAGGTGCCCAGGCCCCCCTTTTGAACCGATGGGGCCTGGGCCTGGGCCTGGTACAGAAAAGCTGTCTCTACTGCCTTATCAGCGGCCTTGAATTCCCTGCTTGACATCTTCACATACACCAAGAGGCAGGGGTGCTAGAGACATCATCCATCTAATATAGCCCCATTGATCAATGTCATGGGGAACACTTCAGGTGATTGCCACCACTGACAACTTTCTTCCAGGTTCAGCCGAACATGAGCCCAAACTCATCCCTACTGTTTCAGCAGATAGGAAGTCAGAGAAAATCTGCAATTGCAGCAATACAAATCTGGCAGGGTTTCCAGCCCTCTCTTACTCTTTCCAACAGCAACACAAACAGAAATATAAATGCTTTTATTTAGTAGAGTAAGAGAGGGCTGGAAACCCTGCCAGATTTTTATTGCTGCGGTAAATCTCTGATTTACCCTCTCTTCTTGCTCTGATGACATCATTCTACCAAACAGGAAGAGAGGGTAAATCTCTGTAGTGGAAAAATGGATAGAAATAAAAACCTTACAGGATTTCTAACCCTTCATCACTCTATCCAAAATGACAGAAAACGATTTTGGCTTGGCATACACTTAAAAATGAATGGGCTGTCAATGTACCTTGAAATCTTTCCAAAGAAAGGCAAAAGTCTGGTGATTGAGTGAAATTTTAGATTTCGCCTCCCTTTCTGCCACCAAGTCAAGAGGTGAGTCTCTCTGCTAAAAATGTAACAGAGGTTCTAACCCTTCCCACTGTGCAAAAAATTAGAAATATAGAGTTTCTGTTTTAAAGGATACTGTAAGGCCCCTTTTCACACAAAGGCTCCAATCAGGCCTGCCAGTTTTTCAAGCGGACCTGATCAGACCCTCCATTCAGCTCTATGGACAGATGGGTGTAAACCGTCTTGTGTCCGTTTACACCCTCCTGTCTCCAATCTGATCCGATAACAAAAAAACGATCAGAGGGCATTCCAGTGTTAACGGATAGCGGAGCCCATTTACATCCACCAGTCCAGAGCAGAGTAGGCAGTTTGTGTCCGCTCTGCGTAAACTGAGTGGACACATACCTGTCATCTGCCCACTCTGTACTAGTCCAAACGAAATCCACCCAATGTGAAAGGGCCCAATTCTTAAACTGTCATCTTGGTAGCAAGCAGTTGTTGAAAACACCTTTAATCTGGTAATGTGTTCCTGAAAAAAATGTTAATTTTTAATAACATCTCATGTAAATATCAGATTATATTAGCTTTTTTGAATCCCTCGACAGCAGCTTAAGGACTTTGGAGCGAGAGGGTCAGCACCCATCAAGGCTCTGTTGTTCTCCATAGTACTGTCCAGGGGCGGACTGACCATTTTGAAACTTGGGCACTGCCTGAGGGCCCGGGGTCAGTAGAGGGCCCCATGAGATGCCCCTGGTACCTTTTTTCATAGGCTTTTTTGAGTTTGAGCAAGGACACAGGGGCCCCATGATCCCCTATTGCCTGGGGGCTTCATGAGTTCTCAGTCCGCCCCTGGTACTGTCTAATGCCGTGCACGTGGTTACAGGAGAGACAAATGCAGGGTTGACCTCCTTAACGTATTGCTGCTCTTTAACTGACCAATCAGCAAGCTTAGGGGTGATGGGTGGATTGGACAAGGAAACAGAATTTTAGCAGCTGTATTTCTTATAATCACCCAACAGATAGGTGAGCACCATTACTTTGATTTAAGATGGGGGATGAATTGCGTATATAAATAATATTCGCAGCTGTAACGGTAGAGTAGGGCATCCAATACATTTAGGTTATGTAAATAAAATCTGAATTTTGCCATTACTGCCTTGCACCAGCTAAGAATCTTTGCTCCACGGCTTGCGATTTCCTAGCCGCAGCATTGTACACTGCCCCAATCAATAAATACAATTACCGCCCCTATTAGTTAATTCCTTCTATAAATTGCTCTGCGTTAAAAAGTACACATTCCAAGCCAGTTAGTAAATGATTGACCCCAGTCATTACATACAGTGTTCTAAACTCTAAGGGTCCTTTCACACAGGCGTTCCATTTCTTTTCTTCAGTTCAGTCACATTTTTTCAAAGAAAAGACAGATGAGTTTACATCCGTTTTTTCATCCGTTTACATCCGTTTTTCATCTGTTTACATTGGTTTACATCCGGTTTTCATCCGTTTACATCCGTTTTTGGTCCGTTGACATCCGTTGACATCTGTTTTTCTGTTTTTCATCCGTTCCAGGTATTCTTGTGAAAGAAAACTAGGATTTTCTTCCGTTCAAAAAAAACTGATGCTAACGGATGTGGACATTAACGGATGAAAAAAGATGTCCATCCATTTACATCCGCAAGTCCATAGAAATACATGGGGGTCCGTTTTGCATCCGTAAACGGACAGATGAAAAACGGAGATATGGAACGCCCGTGTGAAAGGGGCCTAAAATTTCCCATTGAAGGACCAAAGGTAATGGCTATCCCCCCTACATAATACCGTGTGTGGTTGTCCCATCAATAGTAACATACTAAATGAAAAGTACAGTATTCTACAAATACAATATGAAATATTCATTATCTATGGGTGCTTTGTGCTCATTGCTGGTTACATTTTGCCAATTTGAACCTTCTGTGAACTGAAGTCAAAGCAATAACATAATATAATGTACATTATTCTTAGATTGTAAGCTCCCAGGATCAGGCCCGCCTAACCCTCTTGTATTGAACTGTATTGTTGCTGTATTATCTCCCGTTATATTGTAAAGAGCTGAGCAAACTGTTGGTGCAATATAAATCCTGCCTAATAATAATTATAATATGCATTAAAAAGGCATTTACATGTATAGCATGATGATAGAACTGGCCTGTTCATAGTTGTACACTGTCCAGCTCAGCGTATTTTTAAGACAGGTACAGCCAGGTGTTTATAGCCATCTGCAGCTACTCTGTCTGTACGAATCAATGACAGGCTCCTATACAGTCTGCATGTAATCACACATGGAGTAATTACCTGCAGCTGGAATAGATAAACAACCCTGGATGCAGTCTGTATACTGAGCATACATCTGTTCTTTGTTTCATAAATTCGATCTTTGCGCAAACATGAGAACAGCCACAGACAGTGTCAGCCTATCATTGATTTGTACAGGATTCCTGTTGGTGGCTCAATGTGAACCTGCTGCAGAAATACACTGATCTGAGCAGTGTACGGCCATAATCGGATGTGTGAATGAGCACTAAGGGAAATGGGTTAGGAGAAAAATATGCAGACAACCATTGCTGAACTATCTGAAAATGTTATCTGCCTGGTTATTTTTCTAAGTTGGTTTCAATATTTGGATCACTGCTGCATGCTTGTACAAGGTCTGTGGCTCAACATATTGAAGCCAAGTACAGCCAGGCAGTTGGCTTTTTCAGAAAGAGGCCAGCAAAAGCAGCATTCATATTGCTTTCTTGCCAGGTGTACTTTAAGCTTCATTCAGTGAGGTATTTAACCCTTTTGCTCCCAGAGCTGTTTTTGTGGGGGGGGGGGGGGTTATGTTTAAAACGTATAAAAAAAATTTTTGGCCGGAAGATTGGATAAAGCCCCCAAAACATATTTTCAAGAAGCAGACACCCTACAGAATAACATAATTATAATTCCAACTTTGTATGTCACATGATATTAGCGCAACGGTTTATAAAAACTACAACATTTCAGTGAAAAATACAGTAGAGTTAATTTTAGGGCACACCAGTGCAACAAGTTATAAAATTTTTGGGAACAATATAAAAGATGAGATTGTGCTGAGTAAATAGATACCCAACATGTCAGACTTTAACATTGCATGCACCCAAGAAATACAACGAACTTTAGTACCCTATAGTTATTATTTTTATTTTAGGTACTTATATAGCGCCGTCAATTTACGCAGTGCATTTACATGTATATTGTACATTCACATCAGTCCCTAACCCTACAATCTAAAGTCCCTAACTCACATTCATACATACACATACTAGGGTCAATTTAGACAGGAGCCAATTAACCTACCAGCATGTCTTTGGAGTGTGGAAGAAAAGACCCCTGATGTCTCACCTGCCCTCCAATGAAGCTAATAGAACTCAGATTGCATTTCATCAGCTTCTTCCCCAGCCATACCAGCTGTGAAAAGTGACATGGGGGCCAGATGTGAAATTTTAGGCATTGGCATCGGACAACCCAACGGCTGGCTGTCAAATGGAAGCAATCAGGTGACGAGGCAGTCGCGTGATCACTGCCAAACACCCTAGTAATGGCTGCCCCCCCCCATTCCCTTTACCTGGCGGCACCTGCCATGCTCGTCCCTGGTTTGCCAATGGGTGCACGAAGCCCAGAAAGCATGGCGGGGGAGCATATGGAGGGGGGCAGCTGTTCAGCTGTTCCTGGTGTGTGTGTGTGGAAGCATTCGGAAGCTTCCATATGAGAGCCAGCAGATCGGATATACACAAGTGTGTGTTTAAATCCCCCCCACTGCCAACAATGTAGTTTCTTGCAAAGCTAGTGATCGGGTTAAATCCCAATCATGGCACCACCTGCCTGGAGTTTGCATGTTCTCCCTGTGCCTGTGTGGGTTTCCTGCAGGTACTCCGGTTTCCTCCCACACTCCACAGACATGCTGGTAGGTGAATTGGCTCCTGTCTAAATTGTCCCTAGTATGTGTATGTATGAATGTGAGTTAGGGACCTTAGATTGTACACCCCTTGAGGGTTACGAACTGATGTGAATGTACAATATATATGTGTAAAGCGCTGCGTAAATTGATGGCGCTATATAAGTACCTGGAATAATAAATTTAAAAAATCTGAATTCCAAGTTTACCAATACATTGGACCAATATAACTATGTATGTGTCAAACTTGGCTGAAGCTGGAAATCGCTGTTGTAAGCACTGCTACTACAGTTACTGCTGTTGGCTTCCAAGTCCAAAGCCAAGCAGCTGCCCTGCTGCTTAGTGAACACAGGGGGCCACTTGCTCAGCACCGGCACTGTTCACAGAACCCTTTGCATTTTCTCAATGAATGCAAAGGGTTCCTTGGTTGGATGAGGTGGAGATTATGACGTCACCTCCCCGCCTCTTCATTTAGTATACTTTTTATTTTTTTTCACAGTAGCTTCTGAGAGAATAGAAAATACTGCAATACGCATGGTAGCACTGGGCCAATCACCAAGGTTCAGCACAGCCAGAATCAGAAGCCCCGTGTAAGCTATGACTTAAGCAACTCATAACTGGCACAGAGCGGACCCCCTTACTACAGGGTGCTAAGTGGAGCTGTGGGAGGAATAAGAACAATTTTTTTGTTTTCTGTTATTTTGAAAGTGTAAATGATGGAAATAAAATCTAACTTTTGTTGACATATTATAAGAATGTCTAATCTGTAATTTGATGCCTTTTGGAGATTTTTCCATCTTTCCTTGGCTTCTTTATGCACATTAATACAAATTTTTAGCTGGGGTGCCCAAACTTTCAATCCCCACTGTATGGATTCACTTTAGATTTTACATATTATGGCTGTTTCAGCTTCCAATTTTTATTCTTTTCATGTATATTGTGCTTGTTTAGTCTCACAAATGGTTTTTCCAAAAATCGGGTAAGCGAAAGGCTGCTTTTGTCTCTATTTGTCTTATTACCAGGGGCGGACTGACCATTTGGAAACTCGTGCACTGCCCGAGGGCCCGGGGTCAGTAGGGGGCCCCATGAGATGCCCCTGGTACCTTTTTCATAGGCTTTTTTGAGTTTGGGCAAGGACACAGGGGCCCCATGATCCCCTATTGCCCGGGGGCCCCATGAGTTGTCAGTCCGTCCCTGCTTATTACTATCTTCCATTAACCTCCATATATGGCTGGATATCAAAATGCTTTCTTGCATAAACTGAGCATATATTACTGAGCACATATTACGCAAGAGAGGCATTCCACTGACCACTTATCAGCACTTCAAAGAATAAATCTGAGGAATTTTTGTGTCCAACATGGCTGTGCAGGGAGACCTACTGCAAAAGAGATGTAATGTATGATTCTTCTATTAGCAGCACAGTCCATGCTACATTGGCCTTTGCATACAGCAGCCACAGTGCCTCAGCGGAGGGCAGGCAAGGCAGTAATCACCCCTCAGGATGCTGCTGTATCTATAAATATACAGTATACTGGCAGTCTCTTTCAATAAAGTACAATCTATATCTGGCCATACACTTATCGAAAGTCCACTGGTTTAGCAGTGTGCGGCAGTCTCTGTTGGAAACTTTTCTTGATCAGCGACTGCAGCCAATCAGTGTCAGCTGCTGATCTTTGCATACTGATAGTGGTGGGTGCAGCTGTCAGAATACAGTGTCTTAGCAAGGGGGAATCCTCCCTTATTTGTGCATGGCCAGCTTTAATCAACTAGTACATACTGTACATACAGAGCACCTACTGTATATAACAGTTTATCCAAAACTGGGCACAGATCAAATTGTTAGACTGACTTCTATCAAATGAACACTCTGGAAAACTTGTGTTGATCAGTACCCCTCATGTATTTTATTGTATTGTTACTGTATTGTCTCATGTATTGTCTCCCATTATAATGTACAGCGCTGAGCAAACTGTTGGCGCTATATAAATACTGTATAATAATAATCAGTGGCTGCAGCTGCTGATCAGTGTATTCTGACAGCTGCAGGAGCCGCTGTTAGAATACAATGTCCCAGGCTGGGGGGATTCCTCCATCTCCTTTGCTTGTGTGGATAGAGGAATCTTTTTTTTTTTTTTGCCATCCAACCTGCTGGTTGAATGAAAAAAAAAACCCAACAGCTTAAAACTAGCCATACATGTATAGATTTCTGTTGTGCAGCCCAAATCTAATAGATTTCTCCTTCCACACTAAACTGCATGTATGAAGGAATCTCCCCTGCCAGCTATTGTATTGTGACATTTGCCACCCGAACAGTGACGGCATCTGACTGGATGCAGTCAACTGTTCAGATAACAGTTTCCCACCTGGCTCCCTCGATTTCCATATCGACTTTTGCCATTTCAACCAAAGTTGAGCCATGTATGGCAGCCAATAAATGTTTTCTCAACATTTAGATTTCAAACATAAACTTTGCAGGACAATAAGGCTAACACCGTCCGCGGGCTGGGCCTCGATCAGAAGGACTTGGGCCCCCGAACCACGCCGGGGTGGGTCCAGCCTCCCGTATGCCACATGGCCTGAAGCTTCGGGAGGCCGGGGATTCAGAGTTGGGCTCTTCCCTCTTCACTCACCATTACTGAGGGAATCCTGGTTAGTTTATTTTCCTCCGCTTAATAATATGCTTAACTTCAGCGGGTCGCCGCCTCTGATCTGAGGTCTTAGTTGGAGAGGGGGACAGGGGGGAAGAGGAGAACCCCTTCACCCCCACCACGTGCACATCGTCCCAAGCCCGGGACCCGCCGACTCCTCTTGGTGGAGGGGGGAGACCGCAGGCACCAGCCCTGCTGGCGTGGCCACAGACAGCCGCGCGGAACCCCCCCTCCGGAGAGAGGAGGGCTGGTCCACGGAGCGCGGAGTCCCTGCCGGAAAACTGGGGTTTGGCCTTCGGGGGACGAAGGTTACAAATAATGCAAAACAGGTTGAAGATTCTAAAGAACCATGCATTTCCTGCAGAATACTGAAAGCTGCACAAACATGGACTCTTCACAACAATGTCGACTCAGTCAGGGGTATCATGGGGCACTATATCATACTCCTTTTTTTATAAAACTCCATCAACAGAGTCAGGCTAGCACTCAGTCAGGAAGTACTATTTCAGCAAACAGTTCAGAACATCACCTGCAATTATCCTCCTAGAAAAAATACCTCTCAGTGAAGTCCAGGGTAGCTCTGGTAGCACGGGTGAACAGCAGGAGGGATTCAAGGCCCAAAGACAAACGATCACCCCACTTGAACCCTGGCTACTCTGAGGGCAATTGGGGAGGAGATCCCCCACAGTAACAGGATCTTTTGGAGAAGCTGCATGATATTAGACTCCTGCTTAGCAGACTGCACTCTAGTTCTGATAGTGGAGGGCCTTTCGCCTGGCTGCAGATAATTTGCCCAACTACCAGCTAGAGGGCATCATGCTAACCTTTGAAAGAAACTTTTCACTGGTAAAATATGGCGATTACTATTGCTATCAACTTTTTGTTGACCAGCTGTCATGCTGACCCTCTTGCTTCAATACTTGGAGTTATGACTCAAAACCAGGATTTCTGACCAGGGAGTTATTGTATACTGCTACCCAGTGGTCTCCTGCTGCCTCTTCCCTATACACAGCAGTCTGGTTACAATCAATTTCATACAAGAGTACACATCGGCAAAAAAAGGCACACCAAGGGTGGTGGTGGGAAGGCTGAAAGAGGCAGTTTGCTCGCAGTGCACTTTGCTTCCCTCCCTCAGCATCTCAGAAAAACCACACTGGATGTGGCAGCCAAATGATCTGCAGCCAGGTGAGAAGCATTCCACTGTCAGAACCAGGGGCGGACTGACAACTCATGGGGCCCCCGGGCAATAGGGATCATGGGGCCCCTGTGTCCTTGCCCACACTCAAAAAAGCCTATAGACAATTAACCCACCAATAAGTCTTTGGGTTGTAGGCAGTAAATGACACAAAAATAGGAAAAAATGTAAACTGTGCAGCCAGTGACTCTAGTTGGAAACAAACCCAGGGCTCCATACCTAAGAGACATAAGTGCTCCCCAGTTCAGTACCATTCATGAAAATAGATCCTCTTTTTACTCTATTATTGGTAACAGCAGAACACTATCATATCAACTGTCCTCTTTTGAGACTGGCCCCAAGCACTAAATATCTGCCTGACTGAAATCACTAATACACCTACAGGAAGTATTTTCACAAAAGGTAGTTCCTAACATAGGAAAGGATGCAAAATAGTGGCCTTCACTGGTTGCAGAAGCCATTTGTTGGTCTGGATTCAAAACAAAATCCATAGCTAATGACAACAGATATAATGAGCTTTTGTTCGTACTACTAAGAAATTGGATTTTCGACTACAAACTTATATTTCAGTTATGGCTGAATGGTAGATGAAATTACCGGCTGGCTGGTTCAGGGGCGGACTGACAAATCATGGGGCCCCCAGGCAATAGGGGATCATGGGGCCCCTGTGTCCTTGCCCAAACTCAAAAAAGCCTATGAAAAAGGTACCAGGGGCATCTCATGGGGCCCCCTACTGACCCCGGGCCCTCGGGCAGTGCCTGAGTTTCCAAATGGTCAGTCTGTCCCTGGTCAGAACTGATGTGAGGGTAACCTAACCAAGGCCTAATAGCACATAGCTTCTCTAGGAGCCCCAGCTACTGATGGGAGCTCCTCTGTGAATGCTACCAGAGTACTCTGTTTCCAGTGGGGTACACCCTGACTGAACAACAAAGACATTGCTGTCAAGAGTCCATGTCTATGCAGCTTTCATATTCTGTTTTGTATTATTCAGCAGTTTATGCATACTCTTTGATATTCTGACCTTGTTATGCATTATATAGCTAGCATTTTCAGAAGGGGGTAAGTATTGGTAGCCCCTGTATGTCTATCCTGACAGCCTGAACACTCTGCAATGGCTGATTATGTAGGCATTCCCATGTCTGCACCTTATGTCTAGATGCTTCACTGAATACTGAGGTTTCAAAACTCAGGACTTCTGATCAGTGGATTATTATTAAATCCTCGGGATTCTGTAAGTAAATCAGCTAGTCAAAGATTAAAATCATAATTCAATAACAATGTTATCCAAATAAGGCTCTTTAGCTCATGATAGTCTAAATAAGTCTTCCCTCCCCCATTCAATACTACAATAGACATCTAGAGCCTGCAAGTCATTAGCAGATCTACCAAGGAAGAGCAAAACAAACTGCTGACCCATGAAAGAGACATCAATACTTTTCTCACTTTCTTTTGCTAATTCTGGCTTCCCTGAAATCTGTCTTGCTGGCTTTCTCACTAGCTTTTTAATTTCTTTTCAAGCAGTATATTATGTATATCCGACTTCACGGCAGCACAAACAATGCAACTGGGGCTCATATATAAAATGTGTCGAAAATGAAAGTGGAGAGGATGAAGTAGAAAACGTGCTAGAAGCTAGTAAACAGTAATCAGTGGAATGGCTTCTTTTGGAACCCAGATCTCAGTTCTGCAAGAGGCATGAGTTAAGGTTCAGGCTGAGCCCAGCTTGGCCCAAAACTATGGGAAATTGTCACATGATAGCAGGCCTCTGGCCCAATCAACCGTACTGACCATTCCCCACCCTGCAGCCATATCCAGCAAGGGATGCTGGTGACATCATTAACCAAATATGGCCAAATTTTGTTGTGCCAATATGGCCATTTGGCCATGTTATGTCAGTAATGGTACTAGCATCCCCACCCTTTTTCTACATTGCGACATCGAGGTGTGAAATTCCATAGCTACAGCTGATTGGACTGGCGGCCTGCGTTTTCTGTGGCCCGAACCTTAACTCATCCCTCCTTACTCTGCAGGATTTCAGAACAGGACTGCTTGCTACTGGCTTGGAGGTTGCCAGAGCAGGATGGGGTAAGTGTTAGGGTTTAATTTAAAGGATTAAGATCACTTTAGGGCAGTGGTTCTCAACCTTCCTAATCCCGTGACCCTTTAATATAGTTCCTCATGTTGTGGTGACCCCCAACCATAAAATTATTTACCCAGTAATTATAATTCATGAGTGTCGTTTTACCTCCAATACTGCTGCTTTCAACACAGTAGCTGCTTTTAACAGAGTAGTTGCTTTCAACACAGCAGCTGCTTTCTACACAGTAGCTGCTCTTTACACATCGGAAATATGTGTTTTCTGATGGTCTTAGGGGACCCCTGTGAAAGGGTTGTTTGACCCCCAAAGGGGTTGTGACCCACAGGTTGAGAACCACTGTTTTAGGGGTTAAGTGTTAGGGATTGGGGGGCAGTGTTATGGCATCAATTAAGGGAGTGAAGGAAATGTTTTAGGCTGTAAAATGGACCTGAATTAAAAACTTGAAGATTTTCTACAATACATACAGGGAATATCTATAATTTATTTATTACAGGTACTTATATAGTGCTGTCAATTTACACAGTGCTTTTACATATATATATATATTGTACATTCACATCAGTCCCTAACCCTCAAGGGTTGTACAATCCTAACTCACATTCATACATACACATACTAGGGCCAATTTAGACAGCATCCAATTAACCTACCAGCATGTCTTTGGAGTGTGGGAGGAAACCCACACAGGCACAGGGAGAACATGCAAACTCTAGGCAGGTGGTGCCGTGGCTGGGATTTGAACCAATGACCCTAGTACTGCCAGGCAGAAGTGCTAACCATTTAGCCACTGTGCTGCCCATCTAGAAAGGTTAATTGCACCTAAGCAGTACCTCGAAAACTGAAAACAAAATCCTCTTGTCTTGAATTCTCAAAAAAATAGCAGCACACTTCTTGGTATATGGGTTTACATAGACACTCTTCTGCCTACAGCTTTTTAGTTGTATATCTTGCTGTATGAGAGGCACTCATACCTGTAGGCTAAATCTATCATGCAGGGGCGGACTGACCATTTGGAAACTCGGGCAATGCCCGAAGGCCCGGGGTCAGTAGGGGGCCCCATGAGATGCCCCTGGTACCTTTTTACAGGGGCCCCATGATCCCCTATTGCCCGGGGGCCCCATGAGTTGTCAGTCCGCCCCTGAATGTATGTTAGCATACTAGAAAGGAGGATTTCAGAAGATTCAAGGTGAAAGTGTGGGTTTTAGGGTTCTACTGGCCACCAATGTGGACCAGCCTTATGATAATATTATTATTATACAGGATTTATATAGCGCCAACAGTTTGCGCAGCACTTTACAATGTAAGGGAGACAGTACAATTACAATACATTTCAGTACAGAAGGAATGTGAAGGCCCTGCTCGTTGGAGCTTACAATCTAAAGATTGTAAGCTCCCAGGATCAGGGCCCTCCTATCCCTCTTGTATTGAACTGTATTGTTGCTGTATTGTCTCCTGTTATATTGTAAAGCACTGAGCAAACTGTTGGTGCTATATACATCCTGTATAATAATAATAATAATAATAATAATAATAATAAAAAAGGATCTTTCCTAATAATAATATTGGCAATGAGTTACACCTTTGCTTGCCAGGCCAATAAAATCCCAATTATGTGGTATCCCTGTATCCCTGTATACAGTGCTAGGTGGCAAATCAACATACCCCACTGCTGTCACCCAAGGGGCAGAGTAAGATTTCTTAACTCTTCAGAAGATCAATTCATACAGAGATGTTTGCCTTCACTCCAGTAGGCAGATGAAATGGTGAGGAAACAATTATAATAGAAGGCAAATAAAAACAGCAGGATGGAGGGGTTGGGGTGGGCAATAAAAGCCAACTTGTGCTTTGCAACTGCCAGCCAGCCCCCTGCAGCAGATTATACTATTTTTACTTACCTGATCCTTCCTGCACCACTGCTTTGTTTGCCACTGGGAGTAAGGAGAAGAAGCTAGTGGCTAGTGTAGTGCCTAAAAACACGTTGACAGTGTTTTTATACTATTCTGTGAGCAATCAATATCAAATTTACAATATGAGGAATCCTCTTCTCAGCTTCTCCTTCACATGTGGGCGCCTTTGTTGACACCACTTTCCCATTTTTGGAACTCAAAGACCTCTTACTTGAGGAGATGAAACTCTGGGTACGTGCCAAATCGATTCTTATCAGAGCTTACACAGGTCTACGGACACCCTACCACCCTTCCTGCTGTCATGTGATGGCACTAGTGCCTGAGCAGCCAATCACAAACACCATTGTGCCAAGTAGGAGGAAGGAGAATGAGTCACATGCTTATTATACACAGAAGTAACATGTATTTCCCTGAACTCACAGTTGATAGATGGGGGGGGGGATAAATAAAGGTAAATATATTCTGCTAAAGGGGGTGGCACATACTACAGTTGCAAGAAAAAGTATGTGAACCCCTTGGGATTACGTGGAGTTTTGCATGAATTGGGCATAAAATGTGCTCTGAACGTCATCTAAGTCACAGCAATAGAAGAACATAGTCTGCTGAACATAATACTACACAAACATTAGATGTTGCCATGGTTTAATTGCACATAACATGTAAACATTCACAGTGCAGGGAGGAAAAAGTATGTGAACCTTTGGACTTAATAACTGGTTGACCCTCCTTTGACAGCAATAACCTCAACCAAACGTTTCCTGTAGTTGCAGATCAGACCTGCACAACGATCTGGAGTAATTTTGGACCACTCCTCTTCACAAAACTGTTTCAGTGTAGCAATATTCTTGGGGTGTCCGGTGTGAATCGCTCTCTTAAGGTCATGCCACAGCATTTCAATCGGGTTGAGGTCAGGACTCTGACTGGGCCACTCCAGAGGCGTATTCTGTGCTGTTGAAGACATTGTTTTGTTGAATTACTTGTATGCTTTGGGTCACCCATCCTCTGCGGAGCTACAGTTGGCGGACAGATGGTCGTACGTTTTCCTGCAAAATGTCTTGATAAACTCTGGAATTCATTTTCCCATCAATGACAACAATCCGTCCAGGCCCTGAGGCAGCAAAGCAGCCCCAAACCATGGTGCTCCCTCCGCCAGGTCTGATCTGCAACTACAGGAAACATTTGGTTGAGGTTATTGCTGTCAAAGGAGGGTCAACCAGTTATTAAGTCCAAAGGGTCACATACTTTTTCCTCCCTGCACTGTGAATGTTTACATGTTATGTGCAATTAAACCATGGCAACATCTAATGTTTGTGTAGTATTATGTTCAGCAGACTGTGTTCTTCTATTGTTGTGACTTAGATGACGTTCAGAGCACATTTTATGCCCAATTCATGCAAAACTCCACGTAATCCCAAGGGGTTCACATACTTTTTCTTGCAACTGTATATAAAATGGAGCCTGCTGCATTGCCCTGCTTTTACTCATTCACTTTAAGAGAGGTTTTGTCTTCTGATTACCATAAATCAAGGTTTCTGTAGAAAATGGTCCAGCACCAAGGGATTCTCGAATTATGAATCTGAGACTGTAAGCCTTATGAGTGAGCACAGACGTGTGAAATACGTCAAGGCTCTTGTTTGATGTTCTGCTGTGTGAGCTAATGCTTTAATAAGTCACTTGATTCTGAGAATCCCTTGGTGTTAGATCGTTTCCTGCAGAAACCAAGACTGGGTCCTTGAAAGGGGGCCATAGACAAGATAAGTCAGGTCCCCATCCAGCAGCATTTGATTTCCCAAATGTTGTAAAAAGCCAGCTAGTAGCCTAGGTAGGCTTAGACATCAAAGCATCCTACAAAACTATGTTTTACGGTGCTATGATTGGAGGACTTCCTTAAGAAATGAATTTGCTGTGAATGTACGGCTATAGCTATATTGTGTTGCTGTAGTATGTCTTTCACTGACGCGGCTCCACTACAATGCCTCTCCACCTTCCCTGAGAGTGTATTTCAGCGAAGGACAGACCCTCCCTTAGAACTGTTTCCTCTGTTTCCTGCTCAGCCCTTGGATGTGGAGGCCTCTTCTTGTATAAATATCACATCTATTTGCATCTTTTCTTTCTTTTTTGTTGGTGAAGGGACGTGTTTGTTTTGGATCAGCGCCAGACAGACAGACACACACACACACACACACACAAAATTCTCTCAGAACTAGAAAAATCCAGCTACATATTTAAACGGAAATGACCCAGAATGCCTTGCTTGGCAGGCCGATTGTATCAAGGGAGGGAGAAAAATGATGATCTCTGGTAATATAACGAGGCTACGAGAATAGTTATCGTCACAATACAAGGTTTTCCATGGAATTTACTGTGATTTGCTATTTTTCTTCGATATTTAATTTGTCACTGTTATTATATCTAAGGGAAAAAAATCACCTGTGACTAAAATCTTTCCATAAAGCACCATACATTGCACATGATACACCTAGGACCCATTCAGACTATTGTGTAGTGGAAACACTATACAAAGTGTGCCGTTTAGCAATGCCATTCATTTTGATTGGCACCCAAGACACCTAGCAAGTGCATACATCACAACATGTGTTACATCAACTCGCACATACAGTTTGTGTTCAAAATAATAGCAGTCAGACATCACTAACCTGATCAATCACTGTTTTTGGTAGAAATGATATTTCTACATGGCAAATAATTTACTAGCAGGTGTAGTAGAGTAATAGAAATCCAACAGACCCAACAGTCATGACATGCATGCTGCTGATTCTGTGTAATTGAATCACTAATTGAAAGGGGCATGTTCAAAATAATAGCAGTGTGGAGTTCTATTAGTGAGGTCATTCATTCTTTGAAAAACAGGTAGCAATTATTGCCCTTATTTAAGGAAGGAAGGCAGCAAATGTTGTACATGCTGGTTACAGTGCATTTCTCTCTAAAATTCTGAGGAAAATGGGTCATTCCAGACATTGTTCAGAAGAACAGCATACCTTGATTAAAAAGTTGATTGGAGAGGGGAAAACATATAAAGAAGTGCAGAAAATGATAGGCTGCTCAGCTAAAATGATTGTAAATGCTTTAAAATGGCAACCAAAACCTGAAAGACGTGGAAGAAAGGGAAAAACTACCATTGGAATGGATAGAAGAATAGCTAAAATGGCAAGGACTGAGCCAACAATCAGCTCCAGGAAGATGAAAGAAGGTGTAAAGTTCCCTGTGAGTACTGTTACAATTAGAAGACGCCTATGTGAAGCCAAGCTATCTGCAAGAAGCCCCCGCAAAGTCCCACTGGTGAAAAAAAGATGTGCTGAAGAGGTTACAATTTGCCAAAGAGCACATTGACTGGCCTAAAGAGAAATGGCACAACATTTTGTAGACAGATGAAAGTAAGATTGTTCTTTTTGGGTCTAGTGGCCGGAGACAGTTTGTCAGACGACCCCCAAACACTGAATTCAAGCCACAGTACACTGTGAAGACAGTGAAGCATGGTGGTGCAAGCATCATGATATGGAGATGTTTCTCATACTACGGTGTTGGGCCTATTTATCGCATACCAGGGATCATGGATCAGTTTGAATACATCAGAATACTTGAAGAGGTCATGCTGCCTTATGCTGAAGAGGAAATGCCCTTGAAATGAGTGTTCCAACAAGACAACGACTCCAAACACACCAGTAAACGTGCAACATCTTGGTTCCAGACCAACAAGATTGACGTTATGGAGTGGCCAGCCCAATCCCCGGATCTTAATCCAATAGAAAACTTGTGGGGTGACATTAAAAATGCAGTTTCTGAGGTAAAACAAAGAAATAGAGAAGAACTGTGGAATGTAGTCCAATCATCCTGGGCTGGAATACCTGTTCACAGATGCCAGAAGTTGGTTGACTCCATGCAACACAGATGTACAGCAGTTCTCAGAAACAGTGCTTATACAACTAAATATTCATTAAGTGATTCAAAGGAAAGCAAAATCTTCAAACATTTTTCAGTTTATATAGTGAATGGTTGAGTTTGTAAAGAAGAATACAAACACTGCTATTTTTTTGAACAGTCTAATATTCACTTTTCTTCAATTTTTTTAGAGAAACAACACAAATTTGATCTATTTTTCTTCATGTTTTGATTTGGAATAGAATGTGTAGTGTTCCCAATGCATTTGTGTGTATGGAAATAAAAGCTATTAGAAGGATTTTGAGCTTTATTCACTTTTTTCAACACACTGCTATTATTTTGAACACAACTGTACTAAGTGCATACATCACAACATGTGTTACATCAACACGCACATACATCAACACGTGTTTTTAATGGCAGTATTCCCAATGCATACGTTTCTGGAATGGGCTCTGAGGTAGCAGGTGCTTCAGCAACAGCCATCTGAAGACGTCACAAGTCATTGTACATTTTTGCCAGCTCACCACGGATCATCAAGTGTCACCCGATAGCTTTATTGAAGAATAATCACATCACAAAGGATATAGTACAATGTTTCGGAGCCACGCAGGACCCCTTTGTCAGGCATGTGATCATCAGCCTGATGAAGGGGTCCTGCACTGCTCCAAAGCATTACACTATGTCCTTTGTGATGTGCTCTTCAAAAACGCATTCAGATGACATTTGATGATCCAAGGTGTGCCTTCAAATATGTACATCGACTTGTGATGTCTCCAGTTGGCTGTTGCTTCGGCACCCGCTACCTCTAAGACCCATTCCAGGAACACGTGCTAGTAAATACTATACGTACATTAGCACACCAGAAGGCACAGATGAGAACTAAAAAATAGTGAAGGTGTGTGCTTTGTTTCATGTTCTGACTTGGATTGACAGCCCATTACAACTAATAACACAACACACTTTGACACGTGAAAATGTAATATACTTGCATTATTGCACAGCATAGTGTGAATCAGCCCTTGGCTTGCCTCATATGCATCCCTTTCATTCTCACAGGGCATTATGGGAGAATGAAAGGATGATCTGATTGATTATCATGTGCAACAAGAACATTACTGCTTTCAGACTTTTTTGGGCCAACAATGACCGCCAAACACAAGCCCGAACCGAGGCTCATCACTACTCAGGGTAGGAGCAGTGCATGCAGAAGAATTTGAAAACTTTGCCCACATCGAATTTGAAACATTGGAAATCCAGAATCATAAACCGTCAGCTGAAGGAAAAAAAATGAACCGATTCCCCCATCCACACATTTGAGGTGGATGTGGGAATCCTCCTTGGTATGTCGTCTTCTGGCAGCGGTTCTCCTGCGCCATCAGAATACATTGATCAGCACTGCAACAGATTGGCTGCATGCGCTGATCAAAGCAAAATTTACCAGCAAGTCTGTTCATGAGAAGTTGATTGATTTCTCATGACTGGAATGGCCATACATGGATTGAAATTCAGCCAGTTCCTGCTGAACTGATTGGATTTTTATCCACATATGGCCAGCTTAAAGAGGTATTTTACCCATAACTTGATAAAAATAATGTTCTTTAGCAAGGAACATACATTCCACATTAGTAATTACCCAAAGTCCAATACCTACACTAGTAAGGCGCAGCTTGGTGATCCACCATGACAGTCTTGTATATACAGTAGAGGTTCATCTTCCAGCAGCAGATGGCAAATCCTCACAAGGGAATGTATACTGAAAAACATGTATACAGATCACCTGAGTGGCAGAGAAAACACTACTTTGTGCCCCAGCTGACAAGCATACATAGAAGGAATCCACAATCTACTTCCAAGAGGTCTTCATCAACACATGGGTGTGCCACGTTCAACAACAATGCTGTTGGATATTGGGAGTCCACACATTGCAGAGTAAATAGATGGATCACAATAACAGTAAATGGACAAAAGCCCCAAACTTATTGGGACTTATTGATTTATTGGGACTTGATTTTTTAAATATATATGGGACTTTTGTTTATTATTGTGATCCACCTCTTTACTTAGGACTCCCAATATCCAACAGCATTGCTGTTGACCTTGGCACACCATGGTGAAGACCTCTTGTAAGTCACTGTGAATTTCTATGCTATGTAAACTTGCCAGCAGGGACACAAATTGGTGTTCTTGGCCTATCCAGTTTTCCTGTTCACCTACTGATACTTTTAGATTAGGTCAACTTTTATTTTGTATTTTAGTGTACATTAAAAGAGAAGTATGGTTTTCATTTTTTTCCCCCATTTAAACTTACTTAGGTGGATGTAGCATCTGTCCCCTGTCAGCTCTAAGGGTGAGAACTCAGCGATAACATGACTGCTGATCGTGGAGTTCTCACCCGCTGTGAGCAGAGAGCCATGACGGTTAGTCACCACTGTCTGCTCTGCTCCCCCAGCACTCACTGGAGCACTGGGCTGTGGAGGGAAAGGGAGCGGCTAGCTCAGGCTCTCAGGGGCTCACTGAGTGGCTGAGCCAGGTGCTGCTCCAGACTCTGGGGTGGATCCCGACATTAAAGTTGGCATCTGTCCCCAGCCTGGACCGGCTGAGTGATGTCAGCAGCCCACTGTAGGCTGGAAACAGGTCACAGGACTGAAAACAAACTGCACTCTTGTGATCCACAGGAGAAGTACAGCCAAAAGAGCTTTGGCTGTACTTCTCCTTTAATAATTTTGATACCAACATTAATGTGTGCTGTAAATTGCCTGCAGCTTTGCTCCTGTTTCTTCTTGCTCGACATTGTCACTCTGCTGAAGCCCAGAGCCCCTGAGCAGAAGTAAATCTTTATGCTGTCAGCAGATCGGCCTCTAGTGGCACAGTGCTGAGAAAAGAGAACAACTGAGGCTGTGTAGAACAGATGAGACTGTGCATTACTGGATTTTAAACAGAATAGAGACTTATTTTTAATGCTTTGCATAGCTATACCTGCAAAAGGGGCCAGCATGAAGAAATCCATCAGGACTTAGTTTTAATAACTAAAGTTCCGCTTTAAGCATGCCATAATGTAAGAGTATGCCGTGCATACTTGTGCATTATGGCAAATGCTCCCAGAAGAAAAATTTTGTTTTCTGGGGGGTGTTTTTGCAGGAAAAGCAGTTGGAGGAGATTGCCAGAGGAACTACACCAAGCCGAGTCTACACCGTGAAGCTAAAAAAGAGGGTTCTTATTTTTCACACAGCATCTATTATCCTTCTATGTATCTTTTGCTGTCATGGAAATTAATTGAACAGTTGCCTTGTTATGACTGTCCATTGGATTGTATTGGCAAGATATGGAAGAAAACTGCAAAGCATTTCTTCCATGCAGGAAATCTGACTAGGGCCAACATAGTCAGCTCCAAAACCACACTGCTTGGCCTATAGACAATTAACCCACCAATAAGTCTTTGGGTTGTAGGCAGTAAATGACACAAAAATAGGAAAAAATTTAAACTGTGCAGCCAGCGACCCTAGTGGGAATCAAACCCAGGGCTCCATACCTAAGAGACATAAGTGCCCCCCAGTTCTGTACCATTCATGAAAACAGAGCCTCTTATTACTCTGTTATTGGTAACAGCAGAACACCATCATATCTGCTGTCCTCTTTTGAGACTGGCCCCAAGCACTAAATATCTGCCTGACTGAAATCACTAATACACCTACAGGAAGTATTTTCACAAAAGGTAGTTCCTAAGGTAGGAAAGGATGCAAAATAGTGGCCTTCACTGGTTGCAGAAGCCATTTGTTGGTCTGGATTCAAAACAAAATCCATAGCTAATGACAACAGATATACTGAGCTTTTGTTCGTACTACTAAGAAATTGGATTTTCGACTACAAACTTATATTTCAGTTATGGCTGAATGGTAGATGAACTTACCGGCTGGCTGGTTATATCTAAGAGCTCTGCAAGTATGTTTACTTACCCGCTGTGGTTATAAGAAGGAGTTACTTTAATTTCATATATCTATATTGTACCGCGCTCCAAACTTAACAACTCTAAGTGCTCTAAATAAATAAATAAATAAATATTATATATAACCAAATATTCAATAATAATCTATATCCATAATGCTTAAATCCATAATTGCATAATACTTAAATCCATGATTGAAGTGAATCAAAAAAATTTCATTAATATTTATAAATCAGTGCATAAAAAACTGCGTGCCTAAAAAGTGAAAAAATAAAATAAAATAAAAATATAAAAAATGAAAAATATAAAAAATAAATGAAGTAAAATAAACTGGAAGAAAATTTTATATAAGTTAATAATAGTTCAGTTCATACGAATTGAGATGGTAATATGGATCAATCTGATTTGCGTAGTAAGTCAATGTTCATGACATGAATCTCTCTCTCCTTCCTCCTCTCCTTTCTCCTCAATTCAACTTTTCTCAATCAAGACTTTCTCCTCTATCTGCTTAGGCTTATTCCTCCATAAACGATACATGCATAGAGAAGGGAAAAAGAAACATAGTGTCTTATCCTGAGTAAAAATGTTTAATGAGCTTCTGATCTCCCACTCACATGGTATCAGCAAAAGTAACGCTTTGTATAAATAAATCCAATTCCTCCTGCAAACAGCCCTGCAGGTGTGTGTGTGTTCACTCGCTATACTCGCCGTTTCCTCTGTGGATGCGTGATGATGTCACCGCCCCTCCCCTACGCGTTACGCTACAGGGACTCGTAGCTTCCTCTGGGGGATGTAGTCGTAAAACTACATCCCCCAGAGGAAGCTACGAGTCCCTGTAGCGTAACGCGTAGGGGAGGGGCGGTGACGTCATCACGCATCCACAGAGGAAACGGCGAGTATAGCGAGTGAACACACACACACCTGCAGGGCTGTTTGCAGGAGGAATTGGATTTATTTATACAAAGCGTTACTTTTGCTGATACCATGTGAGTGGGAGATCAGAAGCTCATTAAACATTTTTACTCAGGATAAGACACTATGTTTCTTTTTCCCTTCTCTATGCATGTATCGTTTATGGAGGAATAAGCCTAAGCAGATAGAGGAGAAAGTCTTGATTGAGAAAAGTTGAATTGAGGAGAAAGGAGAGGAGGAAGGAGAGAGAGGTTCATGTCATGAACATTGACTTACTACGCAAATCAGATTGATCCATATTACCATCTCAATTCGTATGAACTGAACTATTATTAACTTATAGAAAATTTTCTTCCAGTTTATTTTACTTCATTTATTTTTTATATTTTTCATTTTTTATATTTTTATTTTATTTTATTTTTTCACTTTTTAGGCACGCAGTTTTTTATGCACTGATTTATAAATATTAATGAAATTTTTTTGATTCACTTCAATCATGGATTTAAGTATTATGCAATTATGGATTTAAGCATTATGGATATAGATTATTATTGAATATTTGGTTATATATAATATTTATTTATTTATTTATTTAGAGCACTTAGAGTTGTTAAGTTTGGAGCGCGGTACAATATAGATATATGAAATTAACATCCATACACCTGGAGAGGGTGTAAAAAGTACCTGGCGATCTAAATATTTAATTATTTAATCAAGCACGTCAATTGATTTATTAGTCGTTTACTTTATTCATAAATTTAATATTATTAGTATTTTCATACACGGAATTAATTGCTTTATAAGTAAGAAAACTTCTAGTGGCTCACAAGTATTTCATTAATTTGCAAGGAGTTACTTTAAGCCCCCATTCACACTTGAGCATTTGCCATAGGATTCCTGAAGCTTAACAACGCTCAAGATGAAGACTCTCATTATTCTCAAAAGGCCCATTGACACCTGATGTTATGTCACTGATCACCTGAACCTTGAAAAAGTATTAACTTTTCCTTTTTAGATTATTCATTCATTTTAGATTTCACAGAGCACAAAATATGACAGATGTCCCCACTGCAGTAGTAAGATTGAGAAAACAAGGTGGGGAGGAAAGGGAAAAGCTAGAAAACTATATGCAAATCTCTGCATAGGCTTTGGCATAGGTTTGGCTTTTAGCCTAACCAGTTCTTTTGGCTGCGGGTAGGACTGTTGGTAATGAAAATTGGTTGGTGTGTGTTGACACAGAGGGTAAGGCTATAGTCCATGGACACAATGGCTCAGGGTTCCCCACTAGTACTTTATCTTAGGCTTCCTTTCCAGGGCACAGGGTTCTCAATCTCTATGAATTCTAGTTTCCGTACTCAAGTCCCTTTGTCTTTCCTCTTGACCAAAGCCTTGACTTCCACCGATTTTAGTTCTTTTTCTCTTAGAAGACAGACATAAAAGGTATTTACTTGAAGTGAGAGTGTTGTTAGTTGGCTTCTAGTTTCCCCGGAAAGGGAAAAGCTAGAAAACTATATGCAAATCTCTGCATAGGCTTTGGCATAGGTTTGGCTTTTAGCCTAACCAGTTCTTTTGGCTGCGGGTAGGACTGTTGGTAATGAAAATTGGTTGGTGTGTGTTGACACAGAGGGTGAGGCTATAGTCCATGGACACAATGGCTCAGGGTTCCCCACTAGTACTTTATCTTAGGCTTCCTTTCCAGGGCACAGGGTTCTCAATCTCTATGAATTCTAGTTTCCGTACTCAAGTCCCTTTGTCTTTCCTCTTGACCAAAGCCTTGACTTCCACCAATTTAGATCTTTTTTTCTTAGAAGACAGACAAATAAGGTATTTACTTGAAGTGAGTGTTGTTAGTTGGCTTCTAGTTTCTGGTTTGGTTGGTGGCTCATACCTCTTACAGAGGCCTCTCTTCCACCCTGTCTCACTTGTACATGATCTTTTATGGCAACAGGAATACCTTGAGACTCATGCATGGAAACTGCTGTACAACGTGGCCTTGAAATTTATCTAGTTTTCACATCAGCTGTCCATTATAAAAGTCCAACAGCTGAGAAGAAAGACGTATCTGTACAGTCAACCTTGTAACATTTGTCGCTCACATTGCAGATGGCAGTGTATTCCACAGGATGTCCAAAGGGTTCCTGATAATGACATGGTGCTCCAGGTTCCTCCCAAAAATGGATAGATGGATAGAGCTTGGTATTGAAGAAAGGTAGCTGCTCTCTGAGTCTTCTCCAACATACTGATCCACCTGACAACTGCAGTCAGGTCCTTGTGTTAAAGCTAAACCCATCCATTTAAAAGAGAGGTTTTGGGGGATATCTTCCCAAATCATACTTACCTAGGTGAATGAAGCAATGTTCTGATGCTGCATTTGTCTCCCTGCAGCTCTAAGTGTGAGAACTCAGCGATCACACTTAGAGCTTTATCTTAGGCTTCCTTTCCAGGGCACATGGTTCTCAATCTCTATGAATTCTAGATTCCGTACTCAAGTCCCTTTGTCTTTCCTCTTGACCAAAGCCTTGACTTCCACCGACTTAGATCTTTTTTTCTTAGAAGACAGACATAAAAGGTATTTACTTGAAGTGAGAGTGTTGTTAGTTGGCTTCTAGTTTCTGGTTTGGTTGGTGGCTCATACCTCTTATACAGGCCTCTCTTCCACCCTGTCCCACTTGTGCAAGATCTTTTATGGCAAAAGGAATACCTTGAGACTCATGCATGGAAACCTCTGTACAACTTGGCCTTGAAATTTGTCTAGTTTTCACATCAGCTGTCCATTCTAAAAGTCCAAGAGCTGAGAAGAAAGACGTATCTGTACAGTCAACCTTGTAACATTTGTCGCTCACATTGCAGATAGCAGTGTATTCCACAGGATGTCAAAAGGGTTCCTGATAATGACATGGTGCTCCAGGTTCCTCCCAAAAATGGATAGATGGATAGAGCTTGGCACTGAAGAAAGGTAGCTGCTCTCTGAGTCTTCTACAACATACTGATCCACCTGAAAACTGCAGTCAGGTCCATGTTAAAGCTAACCTATCAATTTAAAAGCGAAGTTTTGGGGGATATTTTCCCAAATCATACTTACCTAGGTGAATGAAGCATCGTTCTGATGCATTTGTCCCCCTGCAGTGTAAGAACTCAGTGATCACATGACCGCTGAGTTCTCATTACCGCTGTGACCAGAGAGCTGTCTGCTCTGCCCCCTCGCACTCGCTGGAGCACTGGGCTGTGGAGGGGGAGCGAGCGTCTGGCTTAGGCTCTCACCAGCTCACTGACAGGCTGAATCAGGTGCTGCTCCAGACTCTGGGGTGGATCCCAACTTTAAAGAACGAACTGCACTCCTGTGATCCACAGAAGTACAGCCAAAAGAGCTTGCCTGTACTTCTCCTTTTAACGTTTAAAAAAAAAAAAGTTGCATGCCGTGAATGCTGTCACATTTGCTTGTGTTCTCAACCAAACTGTCAAACCATCAAATGGCTGTTGTCATAACTGATCACATGTGCAGCATCATCGCAGCTGCAGATCAAACAGAAGCTAAGATGGCAGCTTCCTTGGCTGAAAAGGATAGAAAGGTTTAGTTCCACTTTAAGTTGGTCATACATAAGATTTTTGTTTCGTTTAGCCCCGGGTCAAGCTCGCTGGTGCTAACAGGGCCAACCATGCAATGGAAAAAACTGAATTGACGTATGACCAGATTTTTCAAACTTTTGATTGGCCAAAAAGACTGTGTCTCCTAGACACCTCTGCCTATCACTAAAATGTCTACAGAACACACTGCAAAACAATACAAGATTAAGGACTTGTTCATGCCAGCCTGCTTGCTAAAATGCTAGCGAACTGGGGTAGGGTGTGTAGGGGCAGTGAGAGGTGGTGTGATATCTTGTTACAACACATTGCAAGGTCTACTGAATTTTTTTTTTAACTTCTTACCGCCTAACACATATGTACTTCAGCAGAGCAGGTGGACTTGAACATCCATGTGCTGTATATATGCATCCATGGTGCACCACTGTTCTGCGCTGAGAGTGCGCTCCAAGCACACAGATCGGGCTGTCGCCAACAGATTTGACCATTATGATCAGGAGCTAGTGGGAGAGGCTCTGGATCATGTGACTGATGTGATAGCCAATCACAGTGGTCACATGATCCAGAACTCCCCCTCCCATCATTCAGGACCCTTTAAAGTAGGGGTGTCCAACTCCATTTCATTGCGGGCCGTATCAGCATTATGGTTGCCCTCCAAGGGCAAGTTGTATCTGTAAGACTAGATGTCCGAGTACCCCACCCCCCATTACATCAGATGTCAAGAATCCCACATCTTAACTTCACCATGCACCCCCTTTGGGGGCAGAGCTGGAAAGCAGAAAGTGCAGGGTCTGGAGGAGGACCCAAAGTCTACTGAATGCTGAGACCAGGGGAGGCAGAGATGAGGGGGTGCTGCAACTGCACTGAGAGGTGCAGGATTTGGCAGAGGAGTTCTATTGTCCTCTCTGCTGAGACAAGGTGGGGATGGAGACAAGGGGGTACCTGAAGGAGAGGTGCAAGGGCCACATGAAATGGCCTGGAGGACTGGATTTGGCCACGGGCCTTGTGTTTGACACCTGTGCTTTAAAGTGTTACTAAACCCACAACAGTAAAATCAGTCTGTATTTGCAGTAAAGCATGCTTGTTATACTCACTGTGGAACCTAAGGGGTTAATCCTCTGCACTGTGTAAAAAGGATGTTTGATCCTGTCTTCTCTGATCCTCCCCTTTTTCCAATGTCTCTTAAATATCCCCTGATAGAACAGAGGCTCGGGGGCAAGCTGCACACGCTCGGTTTGCTGTGTATTGTTGAAGAGTTTTTTTGTTTTTTTCTTGGGAGAGTGCATGTGAACAGCATAGGGCCAATCAGCACTGTCCAGACAGAGGTAAGTGGGTCCTGCATCCTCCTACAGGAAAATTAAAAACTCCTTCTACATGCCGTAACCAGTGATCCTCCCCTTCTTCCAGTGTCTCTTAAATATCTCCTGATAGAACAGAGGCTCAGGGGCAAGCTGCACATGCTCAGTTTGGTGTGTATTACTAAAGAGTTTATTTTTCTTCTTGGGAGAGTGCAGGTGATCAGCACAGGGCCAATCAGCACTGTCCAGACAGAGGTCAGGGGGTCCTGCATCCTTCTACAGGAAAATGAAAAACTCCTACATGCCATAACCAGTGATCGTCCCCTTCCTCCAGTGTCTCTTAAATATCTCCTGATAGAACAGAGGCTCAGGGACAAGCTGCACACGCTCAGTTTGGTGTGCATTCCTAAAGAGTTTTTTTTTTTTTTTGGGAGAGTGCATGTGATCAGCATAGGGCCAGACAGAGGTCAGGGGTCCTGAATCCTCCTACAGGAGAATGAAAAACTCCTTCTACAACCGTAACTAGTGCTCTGCTGGACACTGATAGAAGTCACAAGACTGCTCCAACTGCTGATGAGAAAAGGAATTTAGCCGTTTATATTTACTAATATAATTGCATTTCCATGTTCAGTGTGAGACCAGATATAAGGAATGCAGGGTCCTGGGTTTAGTAACACTTTAAATGGATGGCAGGAGGCAGTGGCAAGGTGTTATCTTTATTGAAGTGTCACATGATAACACTTCATTCACGTCTATGCATGGCCGCACACTGCAACGCGCTGCAGGGACATGTGATGGGGTGATGTGTACGTGTAAAAATACAGCATATCTGCATTTTTATTCAATGCACCAAAACCACATCGCAATGCAGCATTGTAGTATGAACAGGGGATGTAGAAAACAACTGTTTTCTATGTGCCTTACTATTGAACCAGCTTAACAGAGATAGCATGAAGCAGCCCTAAAGCCAAACTTCAGACAACCACTGATTCAGTACACAGCTGAAACACATAGACTGTATATGAGAGCTGGTTTACCTGCCAAAGATTTAGTATTTTTGTCTATCCAGTCCTAGAATTTACACCGTCCTACCACGCAGCACGGACGGACTGGTAACATCAATCTTCTCTCCTGTTGCTAAGCAACACAGCCTGTGATTGGACAATGTAGCCGCAGCAGCAGCGTGATGAAGTCATCTGCTTCTGTAAACATGTTCCCTGTTAATCTAAATGAATGTAAGGCATGTAATTGTCCCCAAGTGCTGCCCTTCTCCCAGTCTGAGTGCCTCTGTACTGGGGATTACAAGACCAAGAAGTCTTGACTAGAAGTCAAGACTAATGCAGATATTTGTGCTAGTTGCATTTAAAATGCGTTCAATTAGTATTGTAATGAACAAAAATAACTGCTTTCATTGCTCTTTTTTACTGTTTACCCGGAGTTCAGCTTTAACCCCTTCCACTCCTTGTACTGGTTACAGACACAGTTGAGGCGTATGTGGCAGGGAGGAGAAACAACATGAAGAAATCTGTTAAATCCCATAGCAAAAGGGCGTTTGGGGTCACAGGGATAAGCCTTGCACCATAGATCCCCTGTATAATCTATGAGTGATATAAAAAGTAAGGCATGCTGAAAACAGTGTCTGCTCTTTGTGAAAACTAGAAAAAAAATTTTTTTTATTTTTGACCTCACCCTTATAAATAACACATGCTTCAGAAGAATCAAATTGAATCCACGCAGAAAAGGCCTCATTTGTGGCTTGTCTTAGCTGCGTTTTTAATGGTCTTGTCCCACCTACATACTAGGTAAGTAAAACAATGGCAGCGGGATGGGACAGTATACACCTGAGCATTCTCTTTGCAGCGCAACAATAATTGTAGGGCATGCTTTGCTTCAACCTGCTGCTGCCAGGGGTGGACTGACCATTTGGAAATTCGGGCACTGCCCGAGGGCCCGGGGTCAGTAAGGGGCCCCATGAGATGCCCCTGGTACCTTTCATATGCTTTTTTAAGTATGGTTTGAGTGTGGGCCAGGACACGGGCCCCATGATCCCCTATTGCCCGGAGGCCCCATGAGTTGTCAGTCCGCACCTGGCTGCTGCCATTAAGTTCAACTGTATCGCCTTACAAAACGCAATGCACACCAAACCGAGCATGTGCAGCTTGCCCCCGAGCCTCTGTTCTATCAGGAAATATTTAAGAGACACTGGAAGAAGGGGAGGATCACTGGTTATGGCATTTAGAAGGAGTTTTTCGCCTCACAAAACGCACACTGATTGCATCCAAAAGGCTAGAGGTTTTGGAAGCATCCTCTGTATTGAAGAACTTAGGCCTCTTTTACATACAGTTGTGTCCAAAATTATTCAACCCCCACTGAAATTGAGTGTTTTGGCCAGTTTGACATTGCTTTTGATCATTCAGTCATCTTGCTTACATTTACATTAAAGAGGCACTTGTAGGTCAGACAAATATAACATAACAGTTATAATGAAATAACCACAAATGTCTTTTCTGTGCTCACAGCATTATCAGTTTTATTCAACCCCCAAGTGACATTCAATCTTAGTACTTAGTACAGCATCCTTTTACAGTTATAACAGCTTTTAAACGTGAAGCATAGCTTGACACAAGTGTCTTGCAGCGATCTACGGGTATCTTCGCCCATTCTTCATGGGCAAAGGCCTCCAGTTCAGTCACATTCTTAGGCTTGCGCACTGCAACTGCTTTCTTTAAGTCCCACCAGAGGTTCTCAATCGGATTTAAGTCTGGTGACTGCGATGGCCACTCCAAAATGTTCCAGCCTTTCCTCTGCAACCATGCTCTAGTGGACTTGGAGGTATGCTTGGGATCATTGTCCTGTTGAAAGGTCCAACGTCTCCCAAGCCTCAGGTGTGTGACGGACTGCATCACGTTTCCATCCAATATCTCCTGGTACTGAAGAGAATTCATGGTACCTTGCACACGCTGAAGCTTCCCTGTACCTGCAGAAGCAAAACAGCCCCAAAGCATGATTGACCCTCCACCATGCTTCACAGTAGGCAAGGTGTTCTTTTCATCATAGGCCTTGTTCTTCCTCCTCCAAACATAGCGTTGATCCATGGGCCCAAACAGTTCTAATTTTGTTTCATCAGTCCACAGAACACTATCCCACAACTTTTGTGGTTTGTCCACATGGCTTTTGGCATACTGCAGTCGACTCTTCTTATTCTTTGGAGACAGCAAGGGGGTACGCCTGGGAGTTCTGGCACGGAGGCCTTCATTACGCAGTGTGCGTCTTATTGTCTGGGCTGAAACTTCTGTACCCACATCTGACAAATCTTTTCTCAGTTCCTCAGCAGTCACACGGGGACTTCTCTCCACTCTACGCTTCAGGTAGCGCACAGCAGTCGAAGTCAGCATCTTCTTTCTGCCACGACCAGGTAGCGTTTCAACAGTGCCCTTTGCCTTGAATTTGCGAATGATGCTTCCTAAGGTGTCTCTTGGTATGTTTAACATCTTTGCAATCTTCTTATAGCCATTGCCCTTCCTGTGAAGAGAAATCACCTCTTCTCTTGTCTTCCTGGACCATTCTCTTGCCTTCACCATGTTTGTAACCACACCAGTAAATGTCTAGAAGGAGCTGAGTATCACAGTCATTTTAAAGCTGCCTAATTGGTGCTTATTATGCTTGATTGCTGCTCGGTGACATCCACAGGTGTTTTCAATACCTGATGGAAAGCACCTGTATGAACCTCTGTTCTTCAGAGTGGTAGTCTTTAAGGGGTTGAATAATTGTGGCAATGAAGAAACCACATAAGAACCATTTACTACTGTATTACATAAACAATTGATGTCATTTTAGTTGCATTTGGGTAGTTACAACGTCCTTGTAGGATTTGATTCTGAATACAATTCCAAATGTACACTATAGTCCCTAAACCCCTTTACAGCATTGGGGGTTGAATAATTTTGGACACAACTGTATGTGAACAGGGGGTGTTAAAAACAGGTGGTTGAACCAAACCTTACCACCCCCACCACCCAATTAAAGTCTAAAATACAGCTGGAGGAGGCTGTTCACATGCCACACATAATTATTGCTTCATGTTGAGTTGACAAACAGGACCGCCTGCCAACTTGGTCATTCAAGTCAATAGGACTGTGCCACAACCAGAGCCAAGTGAGCATTTGCCACCCATAATCCCTATTGTAAATTGCAAAAAAAACTGCCATTCTGGAGGCAGCAGCAGCACCTCCTAAACAGGGGCGGACTGACAACTCATGGGGCCCCCGGGCAATAGGGGATCACGGGGCCCCTGTGTCCTCACCCACACTCAAACCACACATAAAAAAGCCTATGAAAGGTACCAGGGGCATCTCATGGGGCCCCCTACTGACCCAGGGCCCTCAGGCAGTGCCCGAGTTCCCGAATGGTCAGTCCGCCCCTGGTCCTAAATACCTGACAGTGGCTGCCTATCTGCGCTCTGAAAAGCGATCCGCTGAAAGTTGCTTTTCAGGTCATAGGCTAGTGCAAACCTAACTTTTCAGCCTTCAATTATTCTTGTTAAAAAAAATAAATAAATCTGAACACCAGAGGTGGCATGTGGGCAGCACTCATAAACATGATTTACCAAGTGAAAAGTGCCCTGAACGCAGGTTAATGCCATCACTGGTAAAGCTGGTATAGCTATGGCTGATCCATGTGTGTCATTTTGCTGCCCACATAAAAGAGACCTTTATGCCGTTTTGTCACGGAACTCGCTGCTGGAGAGCCATAAACATAACCGTACCAACAGAACAGGGTGGATTGTCCCTTTAAATGATATTGCTCATTATTGTCAACATCATTTCCATGCTTGATCCTCACTTTCAAGGTGGAGCTGCCTGAAAATATATGAGTGCCATTATGAGGAAATTATCACATAGAAGAGGAAAGGCTGAACACAGAAGCTGAACAACCCGAAATATATTTCTGTCGGGAGTTCCAAAATACACTTCAGTCCAAGATAAACTGGGTGCCCGTGTAAAAAGGAGACATGGCTGAGGCTGAAATATCACACGTATGACTAAGTGTGAAAATAATCTTAGCTCTGCTTAATCATGTTTTGAGGGGAAGTAGAGGATCCATGGGTCCACCGCCCTCCACTACGCAAGAAACGAAACCGATGACGCCCATTGTGACTAAATTCTACAAGTTTCTGAGGTCATTTTATGCTCTGATGTGGACAGTTTGGTGGTAAAAGATACTGTATAGGGTCTCCTATTAATCTACACTGAGATCCAAAATAATTCACTGTGATTCGTGATTCTTCCGATTGATAGCATCTGAAAAGTATGTCTGGTTTTAATTAAATTAATTAATACAGCAAATAAAAGCCCCTTCAGACTTAGGTGCATGTTATCACCCACAACATGTCAAGGGCCAGAAGGTAGACCAGCCAACTTTTGTCCAGCACACCACAAGCCAACATACATGTTCTTCAATACACTGTGCATGGAGTGGCAAATTCATTTGTTTTTGAGTATGTACGTGTGTGGGTGCCATTGAAAATGAATGGCCATAGTGACGTGACGTCACGGCGGCCACATGACACTAAGCCCTGCCCCGTACCACCCACCTCGCAGCGCAGGAACTCCTCTTCACGACGAGACGATCCGGCGTGAAGGGGTTAAGTAGGCAATTTTTTGTAAAGTGAACTTACCTTTTAAATTACTAAGCAGATAAAGGGTCTTTGTAGATGAAAAAAACAAACTGTGCAGCTCTGACCAAAGCTGCCTTTGCTATAGGTATTTACATACCTCCAAGAGCTTGAATGGAATGCTCCCAGGAGGTTGCTAGGATGTTTTTAAGTGAGGCCTAGTCGTTACTGTTCGCCTCCACCATCACAGGAGTGAGCTTTTTTATCTAATTCAAACCCCCTCACATGCTCTCTCTCTACCCTGATGCAGTAGCTCTGAACACAGCATTTGAGGACTCACTCCTACATTGGAGGAGGTAAGCAGTAACGACTAGGCCTCACAAAGCAACATCCTAGCAACGTGTTGAGAGTATTTCAGTCAGGCTCCAGAAGGTAAGTAAATTGCCTACACCCATAGCAAGGGAAATATTCAACTTTAGTCAGAGCTGCACAGTTTAATCTACAGACACCCGTTATCTGCATAGACAGTTTTTTCATAAGGTGAACTAACCCTTTAAAAAAAAAAATGACTGTGCTCTTTAAAATTGTGGCATAAAATGCAGATGTTTAGCGGACTCCAACTGATTCTTACGAGAAACACTTCCTTGTGTTTTGCTACAGTTCTTATAAATAACACCTACTGGGAAACCGTAAAAAGATATTAGAGCCACAATTTCAACTGATCTTGTACTGGTTATTAAAAGTCGTATATTTTCAAATCTCCTAAAGGCCCATTCACAGCAGATGCATTGTCAGGCATTTTGCTGCATTTTCCAGTGCAGGCAAAATGCAGAGCAGGAGAACAGACTTACTGTTTTTAGTAGAGTCGTGATGCATTGAGATAAGTTGGGGAAAAAAACATGCATTTTTGTGCAATTACTAATAAAATGCTTCAGTGCAACACACGGAAATGCAAGTCAATGCACAATGACACAATTTGTTTAATCCTTGCCTTTTCAAGCACATCTGGTATGAACAAACTCTTAACAGTCTCTCTATTGGACCACAACCCATTACCACTCTTTCCTTCACAACTACGTATCCTTTCTTAGTCCTAATGCATAGATCTGTATTTTTTTTTATTATTATTATTTTTATTCGGATTTTCAAGTTTTCTTTTCACAAGATAACAAAAGGAACAAAATATACATGATCTTGATACATAGGAAACAGGTAGGCGACAATAATAACAAATGAATGGCATATCAGTCGAATATTTGAAATGGAATGTTCTCTGCGAGACAGATATGTAGAGAAGGGCTTGTCATTCATAAGTGAGACACATCATAAACGTACATACAGTTGCAAGAAAAAGTATGTGAACCCCTTGGCATTACGTGGAGTTTTGCATGAATTGGGCATAAAATGTGGTCTGAACGTCATCTAAGTCACAACAATAGAAGAACACAGTCTGCTGAACATAATACTACACAAACATTAGATGTTGCCATGGTTTAATTGCACATAACATGTAAACATTCACAGTGCAGGGAGGAAAAAGTATGTGAACCTTTGGACTTAATAACTGGTTGACCCTCCTTTGGCAGCAATAACCTCAACCAAACGTTTCCTGTAGTTGCAGATCAGACCTGCACAACGATCTGGAGTAATTTTGGACCACTCCTCTTCACAAAACTGTTTCAGTGTAGCAATATTCTTGGGATGTCTGTTGTGAAGCGCTCTCTTAAGGTCATGCCACAGCATTTCAATCGGGTTGAGGTCAGGACTCTGACTGGGCCACTCCAGAAGGAGTATTCTGTGCTGTTGCAGCCATTGTTTTGTTGAATTACTTGTATGCTTTGGATCATTGTCCTGTTGCATCACCCATCCTCTGCGGAGCTTCAGTTGGCGGACAGATGGTCGTACGTTTTCCTGCAAAATGTCTTGATAAGCTCTGGAATTCATTTTCCCATCAATGACAACAATCCGTCCAGGCCCTGAGGCAGCAAAGCAGCCTTGTTGTGACTTAGATGACATTCAGAGCACATTTTATGCCCAATTCATGCAAAACTCCACGTAATCCCAAGGGGTTTACATACTTTTTCTTGCAACTGTATATATGGGAGAGCATCAAGCCCAAAACTGGAGAGCTTGACTCTGTTTTGGAGTGGCACATATCAGTTCACATTCATAGAAAGGAGATTGCACATGGGTAAGAATACAGTTACAAAAAACGGATTCCCAAGGATGGATCAAAAATAATATTCCCTGAGGGATAGAGATAGGGTCATGGGACAGCAGATCCTACTGCGTTTGCCCTATGGGTGTAGGAGAAAGTCCCCAAGGGTGAGGGGGGTAATTTCTCACAATGTGAGATGTAGGGTCCAAGACCTTCAGGCGGCCTAGGGCAGTGGTGGGCAACCTTTTTTTTCAACTGAGCCAAATCTCGCCAAAACCACGATTGAAATTTATTTTGAGAACCACATTTTTAAAACTGAAAATACATCCCCCATATAGTAATTCATCCCCCATAGTAATTCATCCCCCATATAGTAATTCATCCCCCATAGTAATTCATCCCCCATATAGTAATTCATCCCCCATAGTAATTCATCCCCCATAGTAATTCATCCCCCATATAGTAATTCATCCCCCATATAGTAATTCATCCCTCATATAGTAATTCATCCTCCATAGTAATTAATCCCCCATAGTAATTCATCCCCCATATAGTAATTCATCCCCCCTATAGTAATTCATTCCCCATATTGTGTCAATTCACTTACCTTTGCTCCGCGCGTTCCTCTCGCCGTGTTCCCGCGCCGTTCCGGTCTTCAGGGCGGACTGTGAGAGGAGAGGAGTTCGTCACGCTGCCCCGCCTACATCCTGACAGCCAATGTTTGCCACGCTCCGCGGGCCGGATTAAAAGGTCCGCCGGGCCGTATACGGCCCGCGGGCCGTAGTTTGCCCATTGCTGGGCTAGCTGCAGAGTCCTGACTTTTGGGGCGGCCGCCCGAGAGGAGGGAGGGGAGCGGGCGCCCGGCACACAGAAGAGCCGCATTAGAGTGTGTAAAGAGCCGCATGTGGCTCGCGAGCCGCGGCTTGCCGACCACTGGCCTAGGGTATTGGCCAGGTTGGATTTAGCATACCAAGCGGTGTATTGGAATGTAGCCATAAATTGATTTATTTCTCGTTGAGAGAACGTAAGTTCGATAAAGGCCCTCCAACATGTGAAAAAACGCTTGGTGGGGCCAAAATGTTGGACCAGGGTATCCAATTTTTCCAGGTACAAAAGTGTTTGCAGATCTTTTTTAACAGACGAGAGGATGGGTGTGTGAGGAAATATCCAGGCCCTTAGCAACACTCTCTGAGCAGATAGAAGACATAAATAGACCCGAAGGGGGGGGGGTGGGGGTGGTGGAAGGGTTTGGGCTTTTTATTGGCACTGATCAATGTATTAGTGTCACTGAAGATGTCAGTGACAGTTAGTCAGTTCCCACCCAGTATCAGAATGCCCGCTGCAGTCCCGCTATAAGTCGCTGATCACCCCCATTTACTAGTATAAAAAAAAATACAAATAAAAAGTCCAGTATATATACCGCCATTTGCAGACGCCATAACTTTCACAAAAACCAATTAATATTTGGATTTTTTTTTAGCAAAGACATGTAGCAGAATACAAAAAGAAATTTTTTTTTTTTATTGTTTTTATTGGATATGCAAAAAGTCAAAAATATTGGCGTCTTTTTGTCTGTCTTTTTTCGTTTATAGAGCAATAAATAAAAATCGCAGAGGTGATCAAAATACCACCAAAAGAAAGCTCTATTTGTGGGAAAAAGGACAAATTGAATTATTTGGGTGCAAAAGAAAGCCTTGTTTGTCCTTAAAATAACAATATATGTATTATGTTTTTATCTTACGTCATGACAAAGTTATTTTCGAATAAACAGGCCCATAGTTGAAATTGAAAATTGCTCTGGTCCATAGTGGGTGAACAGGCCTGAGAGGCAAAGTGGCTAAAGCCAATTGGGCCTTCCTTTTATATCAGCTAAATAGATTCCATGTGCATTAAAACCGAAGGTGGGCAGTCTTACAGCAGGGTCACTTTTTAAATAATGGGTGAGACAGAGTTCTTGATCTCCTGTTCAATGTTCTATACTTGATAAACTTTGCTATATGCGTTGTGCTATGATCTATACTTTTTGACAGGACATTAGTATTACTTGTTTTTTGAAAAAACGTCCAATAAAAAAATTATTGGAATATAAATAATGGGTGAGTTCATCGTCAGACTGCTTGGGGACTAGACTGTTCCAAGTAGAAATTGAAAAAAAATGCTCTGGGGTCAGAGGTCAGCTGGAGTAAAGAATACCCCCATGTCGGTAAGCGTAATAAATGCCCCTTCATCCATGGTTAATGAAATTAAAGTGCACCTGTGTAGAGTGTCAGTGGGCATAATAAATGCTTCAGCATCAGTGGGAGTAAAGGAGTACCCCTGTGCTTTAGCATCATTGGAAGTAAGAGTACCCCAGAGTAAAAAAATATCTTGGGGTCAGCCAGGTTTAAAAAATGCATCTGCATTAGAGGTCAGTAATAAATGCCTCATGAAAGTATTTAATGCCCGGGCATCAATGGGTGTAATAAATGTCCCAGTGTCAGTGGAAGTTAACAATGTGCCAGTGTCAGTAGGAGTAATAAATGCCCCTGTTAGTGGTCAGAATGGTGTCCCATCACTATTCAATCAACATTTCCTGCATAGGTGTCATTGGGATTCCTAAAAACCCCACAGGATTGGTGTTTTCTGGGATCCCAATGTACCCCCAACATTGATGTTCAGTGGGATCTCCAGTGTCTCCTCTTTCCTCATCATTGATGTTCAGTGGAATCCTCAATTTCTCCCCATCATTGGGAGCCACCACTCTGTAGGCTCCATGCCCTCGTAATGATGTCACAGATGGAACTATACAGATACCATCAGACAGGAGATGGCTCCTCTTATACTGTCTGTAAAGACTGCAGATTGCTTGAATGCTCAGCTGCCTCTCTATAAAGTAACTCCCCACTGAGTGTGTTGAACTACAGCAACCAGCAGGATGAAGTTTGGGGACCGCTATCTTAGAGTTAGTTTTGAGTAGAAAAGCCTGCTTCCTGCAGGCATGTTGTTGCTTTCTGTGTGGAAGCAGTGGTCCATTTGCATAGGTAGGGTGGAGCAGTTAGAACTGAGATGCTAATAAAGCTGACTTGTATGACTTCAGTGCTTCTTTTGTGACCCTTGAGGATCAATTGCTCCAAAGTGCCTCCAGCTACAGAAGTCATAAGGTTAAGGCGAAAATGTAATTAACCTTTCAGATTTAGCCTAATAAAGTGTGTACACCCCCAGCACCTCAGCCTGCTTGGTCACACCACCCTAATTTAACCTTTTCCAGATTGCCCGACTGCAATGTATTTCACAGTGATGTACCTGTTCAATGCTGGCCTCTTCTGGGTACAGGGCGGGAGCGCAACTCAAACCCCCCCCCCCCCCGTCGACTCATGCTATGATTAGACACAGCGGGCTTCTGTCCCGGCCTGCTGATTGGCTGTGTCCAATTGGAGCCCTATGTTGACGAATATCACAGGGATCCACACAGAAAAATCTTTGTTTCTTCTCCCTGCAAAGAAGAAATGTGATGAAACGGCAGAGGGAGTAATAAGACACTCCCAGATGCAGAGAGGGCTATGATGTACAAGTCTGGGGGGGCTGTGCACCCAAAACGTTTCTTGACAGTTGTCAAATTTTTAAGCATGTTCAAAGGTACTGTACATTGCAAGTGGATTTAAAAAATGTCCAGTGTAACCATGGGTGTGACAACAAAGTGAAGTGTAAACATTTTGGTCCTAAATTGTATTTCCAGCACGCCACCTAAATAATAATAATAATAATATATATATATATATATATATATATATATATATATATATATATATAAAAAGACAATGACAACTTTGCCCCCAGCTACATCACCAACTGGTCTCAAAATATCAACCAAACCGCTCTCTTTGATCCTCCCAAAACCTTATGCTCTCTCGTTCCCATGTCACCTCCTCCCTTGCTCACCTCCAGGACTTCTCCCGAGCTTCTCCCATCCTATGGAACTCCCTACCCCAATCTGTCCGGCTATCTGCTAATCTATCCACCTTTTAAATGATCCCTGAAAACCTCTCTCTTTAAAAGGAGCTTATCCTGCTTCTAACTAGTAAACTGCTGTTTATTTCCTCCATCAGCTCATCCCCCCCCCCACAGCTATTACCTTTTGTATCACTCAACCCCTCCTCCTAGATTGTAAGCTCTAACGAGCAGGGCCCTCTGTTTCTTCTTGTTCCAAATTGTATTGTAACTGTAATGTCTACCTTCATTTTGTAAAGAGCTGCTGGCGCTATATAAATCCTGTATAATAAAATATATATATATACACGCACACACACACAGAAAGCAAAAATGTAGTCCGAATACACTGTCTTTTGAACCATGCTTTTAGCTAACTCTGTTTGCAGCAGCAGAACAGCTGTAAATCGGATGTTTTTATTCCTCCTAAATGCTGTAATTATCACCTAGTGCCGCAAAGCTTCAATTTTAAACAATTAGGGCCAACTGAGTCATATCAACACTAGTTTATTCCTATGTGCTGAATAATTACTTGATACATACTTAGAGGTAATAATGCTTGTTCAGTGCTTGCCCCCAGGGAATGTGGCTTTCCCACCGCACGTGCCATAGGTGGAGCTCACTGTTCACAGTGCATTATGGGGCGTGTAGTTAAATGAGCATGTAACTTATCCTTTGACAGGGAAGATGCGCTGTGCTTGGGGACATGGGATTAGTCTACAGGGAACAATCAGATTTCAAATAAAGCAGGCCGCACCTAATGATCGCTATTGACTTCAGTTGTAATCTTATTTTCCTACGGCTTGTACGTTAAGTGGATACTGCAACACTTTTTGTTTTTTTGAGTTTTTTTCACATAAAAAAAATAAAAAGATTACTTTAAATGCCATGAATTCAATTTCACTTGATATTTTATTATGTAATTATAGCTCCCAGCGCATGTTACAATATAGTGATCAAACACCTATTACAATTCCATTAGATGAAACAAAAATGGTTCTTTCTTATCTGATCAGCATTGTATTCAGTCCAACAAGAAGCCAGCTGTATTAGACAGTCACACACCTAGTGGTCAATGAACAATTGGATTTAAAATGTGATTACAATCTTATGATTAGATTTTGATATGGATGTGAACCATTAGTCACACATTGCCATAACCTTTATCTATGACCTACCTTGCAAACACTAGTTATGTGAATTAGATTTATTTACCTATATCTTAAAAAGGAAAGATTAACCTGTACACTAAAAGATTCTGAATATGCAATCCTAAATGCAGCATTATATAGTTAATTGGAATGGACAATGAGATTGATGCAGGAGGACCACATCAGCTGGCATATATAGCTCTCAATCATGCCCATTGTATCCCCAATGACATTTGCAGGTATAAATTACATAATCTAATATAACCTGCCAATTTGGCCATATGTATTGCAGATCCAATAGATTACCCCAAAGCAGGGGCGGACTGACAACTCATGGGGCCCCCGAGCGATAGGGGATCATGGGGCCCCTGTGTCCTTGCCCACACTCAAACCACACCCAAAAAAACCTATGAAAGGTACCAGGAGCATCTCATGGGGCCCCCTACTGACCCTGGGCCCTCGGGCAGTGCCCGAGTGCCCAAATGGTCAGTCCACCCCTGCTCCAAAGAAAAAAAAAAGGGAAAAGGGTGCAAGCTCATTGGCATATGTACGGTCAACCTTATGTGTGTCCGCACATGCTGAGTCCAGCTTTGCTATACTAGGCCACCTGACAACATGTGGTCTGGTCACTGGATATGACTCACAGTGGTCAGCTGTTTGGCAGATTTGCTCTCATGTATATGCAAATCTGCAAGTTGCTTAAAACTCAAGATGAGCTTTCAGGTTACGTAGAAAACTACTTAAGCCCTGGTTCACACTGATGCAGTGCAGAATTTGCAGCGTTTTCAGTGTGAATTACGCACCGAATCAGAATCACACCCCGTTCATGCGAACCGCGAAAGTGGTCCGCAAAACGCGGTGCGATGTGCAGAATCGGATCGTATGAATACCCATGCGATCCGATTCTAGTGCGGACCAAAAAAAGGGTCCTGCACCTTTTTGGTGCGGATGCGGTGCAATTAGAGCCATAAAATATATATGGCTCCAGAAAATCGCATGTGGTTTGCACAGGAATGTGGTGTGGTTCCTGTGCGAATCACATGCAATATACCGCACCGCATATATGTGAACCCAGGCTTAGTGTTCAAAGCACTACAACTGACAAGGACTTGATTTTCCATTCCATCCCTTAATAAAGAAATATTGCTTGGGCAGGAGAACTGTTAGCTTCCCATATATTCAATAATTATCAGTATATATATGATCTGATTATCATCAGATACAGTATCAACCAAGGAGGCACGGGAGGTGGAAGGGGGCTAGGATCAAGAATAAACATACAGTAAAACGTGAGGTCTGCATAAAAGTATAGTGAGCTCTGTGCATTGTTTCACCATACCAGGGGCAGACTGACAACTCATGGGGCCTCCGGGCAATAGGGGATCATGGGGCCCCTGTATCCTCGCCCACACTCAAAAAAGCCTATGAAAAGGTACCAGGGGCATCTCATGGGGACCCCGGGCCCTCGGGCACTGCCTGAGTTTCCAAATGGTCAGTCCGCCCCTGCACCGTACCTCTAGTTTTTATTGCCCAGATATAGGAAAGGTTTACATTCACATACATCTATTTAGTAGAAGCCCCCCCCACATCCAAAAATCCCACAGATCAGTTGTTATAACAGTGCTGCCACAGCTCCGGGAATTGTTTGTTATTCTCAGCAGGATGCAACCTAACCACAGAAATGCACAGCTTTAGGATGCAAGCTGTGCAGCACAAGTGTAGCCCCGATTAGGGAAACCTGTTCAAAAGGAAAGTGCAAAACTATAAACCCCTCTCCCCCCCCTCCCCCCCAAATGTCCCACCCATATTTAAATTTTTTTTAAAATTAAACTTTAAAACTCATTTTTACCAAACCATCTACTGTCACGTGTCCCTCACCAGTCCCTGTTCCCAGAACCAGGGGCGGACTGACCATTTGGAAACTCAGGCACTGCCCGAGGGTCCGGGGTCAGTAGGGGGCCCCATGAGATGCCCCTGATACCTTTTTCATAGGCTTTTTTGAGTTTGGGCAAGGACACAGGGGCCCCATGATCCCCTATTGCCCGGGGGCCCCATGAGTTGTCAGTCCGCCCCTGCCCAGAATGGAGACCAGGTAATCCATCGCTGCAGTTTGTGCCAATGCAGACTGGTCCCCTTGTCATGACATCATCATACCTCTCTCCCAGTGACCGTATTGAAGTTGGGATTTCTCCTAATTTTGGGAAGATGTTCACTTCCTGTTGTGTCTTTGGGGATATAAAGTTCTGATGGGAATACAGACAGCATTAACGACTCGAGAAGTTTAAATAGCTCCTTACGCTATCAAAAAAAAAGTTTTGGCAGGAATGACATTTTAGGATGTTTTAGGATTTCTGAAGCGATACGGTTTCTGTCTCCAACAATTATATGTATCCTTGGAATTGGCACACAAAACTAAAGTTGGTCACATACTGCTCTAAATTTGGCCAATTGTGCAGAGACTGGGTGAATTTCATTCGGTGTATGTTGAAGGGACATTTTTCCATCTATCAGCGACTGCAGCCAACTAGCTTATCAATAAATTTGGACAGCAGCAGGTGCTACTGTCAGAATATAATGTCACAGTGGGGGAATTCTTCCATCTACCTCATTTGTGTGGATGGAGGAATCTATATGGGCTCCATCTACTTAATTATACATCAGTCGATTCTGTTGAAGGAACATACTAGAAAATTTTCCATCGATCAGCAGCTGCAGCCAACTAGCTGATCAGTGTATTCTGACTGCGGCCTCTGCTGCGGTCAGAATATACAATGTCGCAATTTATCTCATTTGTGTGGATAGAAGAATCTATGTGGGCACCCTCGCTCATTATAAGTTTTCTGTTGAAGGCAAACTTTGGAAATTTTTCCATCGATCAGCAGCTGCGGCCAACAAGCTGATCAGTGTATTCTGACAGCGGTCTCTGCTGCTGTCAGATAAATGTAGGAATTCCCCCAGCTGTGACGTATATTCTGATATCAGCAGAGACTGCTGTCAGAATACACTGATCAGCTAGTTGGCCGCAGCTGCTGATCAATGGAAAATTTTCCAAAGTGTCCCTTCAACAGAAATAATGAGCGGGGGTGCCCACATAGATTCTTCTATCCACACAAATGAGATAAATGTAGGAATTCCCCCAGCTGGGACATTGTATATTCTCATTTGTGTGGATAGAAGAATCTATGTGGGCACCCCCGCTCATTAGACGTTATTTCTGTTTAAGGGACACTTTGGAAAATTTTCCGTTGATCAGCAGCTGCGGCCAACTACCTGCTCACCGTATTCTGACAATGGCAGGTGCTGCAGTGTGGGGGATTCCTCCTTCTACCTCATTTGTGTGCATGGATTAATCTATTTTTTTCCACCTCAAAAATCACAGTATATGGCCAGCTGTAGGAAGAAATGTTTTCTGGTATCTTGTATAACAAATTTTACATTATATATGCTGTTGTTGTTTAGATGATTGTTGGTACAAAAGAAAGTACCTACCTAGCAGCCAATCAGATTTCATTTCTCATGTTCTCAGTGTTAGAAAATGAGCACAGGCATCTGACTGGAGAACATATAAACACTTTCTTCTATTTTGCTATAAACCAAGCTCATTGTTCTCCACTAAACATATTTAGGGGACTTTTCTGTGACATACAGAGAAGAATGAATGGGGTGGGATTTTATTACTGGGCCCCTAAAACTGTACATGGCAGGATTTAAAATCCCCAAGGAGCAGCTGAGAGATATTACTGGTACTGTAGCGGGACAGCTGAGGCACAAATCTGATAATCCCCGGTCTATATCAAGAGGGTGGTCTTATATTACAAATGAGGGGGGTAGGGTGTAGCCCCCCCCCCCCACCCCAATCCATATGCAGAATCAAATATCTCCAGTAATACAGGCGGATTACAGCAGGGCCTGAATCTGGAGAATTTTCTACACTTGACTTCAGAAAACTCAGAGTTTTAAGAAGTCCGAAGGGGTGGAAAGCATTTAAACTGCATTTCTAACATCAATTCAAATGTAAGTGCAGCGCTAAAGCATAAGTGACAAATGGAATCATAAAGTGCTTATGTGAATAGAAGTGTTCATACAATATTCCAGTGAAATAAATCAAATAAAACATCTTAGATCACATAGAATCATAAAATCATAAAAAAAACCTCTAAAATTCTGAATATAAATAGTCCGTGGCACTGTAGGTCACAGAAGTGCCAAGTGATATATGTGTGCTTATTTAGAAATAATGGTGATTATACGTAGTCAGTGGCACTACAGCTCAGAGCAATGCCCGGTGATCGTGGAACTACAAGGTGCAGCAATACCAGCTGGGATGCTCAAGAGTGCTCATGATCCAACATAGGAATCCACCACCTTATACGGATGTGCACTCACTGGAACGGTACTTGTATAACCGCCTTAATACTGATCCTTATGGGGGGTCCCAGAAAGCCATAAATAGGGACCGGACTTCTCCAGGGTCAGGGCTATGCAAAACCAGCAAAGGATCCTCCTAGGGGGAGAAGCTCACCACAGGAGCCGAAGGTATAGCAATATAGTGCAGTATTTATTGTAAATAGTTATAAGCAATCCATGTGGATACAGCAAAGAGTTAAATGCATAAAAAGCATACCAAAATGGCCACCGCTCCGAGCTCCGGCGGAGTGATGTCAGCACGTAAGGCTCCACCCAACGCGTTTCGTGCGTATGCACGTCTTCAGGGGCACGCTTACTCTAATCCAATATGCAGAATCCAGTATCTCCAGTAATACAGGCGGATTACAGCAGTGCCTGAATCTGGAGAATTTTCTACACTTGACTTCAGAAAACTCAGAGTTTTAAGAAGTCTGAAGGGGTGGAACGCATTTAAACTGCATTTATAACATAACTATACTATTTAAATCATTGGTTTACATAGCAGGATAATGTCTCATGGAATTTTAGAAAGTAAACAATATAAATGGGAAGGGTATAACAGGTAACACAATGCATAAAATGTTTCAGAGACTAGTACCTACCAGGGGTGGACTGACCATTTGGAAACTCGGGCGCTGCCCGAGGGCCCGGGGTCAGTAGGGGGCCCCATGAGATGCCCCTGGTACCTTTTTCATAGGCTTTTTTGAGTTTGAGCAAGGACACAGGGGCCCCATGATCCCCTATTGCCTGGGGGCTTCATGAGTTCTCAGTCCGCCCCTGGTACTGTCTAATACCTACCAGGGGTGGACTGACCATTTGGAAACTCGGGCGCTGCCCGAGGGCCCGGGGTCAGTAGGGGGCCCCATGAGATGCCCCTGGTACCTTTTTCATAGGCTTTTTTGAGTTTGGGCAAGGACACAGGGGCCACATGATCCCCTATTGCCTGGGGGCCCCATGAGCTGTCAGTCTGCCCCTGGTACCTACAGCATATAAAGGATACAGAACAAGAAACAATAGAGGAAAGGACCCCCCATACAAGTTTAGAAGGAATATCATGACATTTACCTTTTTAAATCTTCAGTGCAGACATATAAATGGCAGCATAAGTCCTTGTGGCGTTGGGCTCCTGATGCTTGTGTACTCGCTTGGGGTGTGTTTCGGTTTCCTTTGAGTGCTCCAATTTCCTCACACAACCTCGAAATTCAATGGTAGGTTATTCTGATTAAACTTAATGTAAATCTGTGCATTGCTTATGCAGGACAAAGCACCAGATCCACTTTAATGCAGAACTAGAGCCATCGATATAATAGTTTAAAAAAACGTTACATTCCCAGCATGCCGGGATTGCTAACTGTCACATTTGCTTGTGCTCTGAACCAAACTATCAAATCCTCAAATGGCTGGTGTCATAACTGGTCACATGGGTACCACCACAACAGTTGCAGATCAAAGAGAGGCTAATATGGCAGCTGAAAAGGATAGGAGGGTTCAAATCTGCTTTAACCTCCCTGGCGGTATTCCTGAGTGTAGCTCGGGGTAAACTTTCAGTATCACAAGCGGAAACCCCGAGCAGCATTGCTCTGGGATCCCTGTTTCACTTACCTTGTCCTGCGCTCCCGCAATGTCCCTCTTGCAGTGTCCCCAGCCATCTCCTCCGGCCGATGCCGGCATCTGTCTTCCGGGTTCCGGTCCCTGTGAGCGTCGGGACGTACAGGGACGGAACCGGCGGGAAATTAAAAAATTTTAAAAGTGACATTCACTCAATACACTAAACTCTCCTAGTATAACATTACTGTATCAAACCATTTCACATACATTTTGTCCCGAGTGCTTTGTCCTGCGCCCTGCCTGCATTTTTACTGTTCTTTCTGCCTGGAAACTGAGAAACGTCCATGGCGTCCAAAAAGCGTACCTTTAGGTCAAAAGCAGTTTTAGTTCTAGAGAACAGCGATAATGAATTAGAATTACTTGCAGAATTGAGTGATAATGATTTGTGGGGAAATTCGTCATCAGACACCGAAAACGATTTTGCGACTAAGCTCAGTGATGTGCAAACTTGGCGCTATATTTCAAATTTCAGTGTTTTTGGTTTGATTATATTATTGAATTAAATTTATTATTATATTATTATTTTTTATGATTATTTATTATATTATAATTTATGATTTCGTGTTTCAAATTTTATCATACCCGGGATGTTTGCTAGACTCTTGTTCGGACAGAGTTATTCCGAAGAATTACAGGCCTATAATAAAAAAATGACATATTTCAATTGAAAACAATGTACCGCTTTGAGCACAGAAATACTGACATAATCATACCGCTAGGGAGATTAATGCAGGCCTCCACAGATGCAAATTTATTTATTATTTATTTCAGGTACTTACAGTCAGGTCCATAAATATTGGGACATCGACACAATTCTAACATTTTTGGCTCTATACACCACCACAATGGATTTGAAATGAAACAAACAAGATGTGCTTTAACTGCAGACTGTCAGCTTTAATTTGAGGGTATTTACATCCAAATCAGGTGAACGGTGTAGGAATTACAACAGCTTGCATTTGTGCCTCCCACTTATTAAGGGACCAAAAGTAATGGGACAGAATAATAATCATAAATCAAACTTTCACTTTTTAATACTTGGTTGCAAATCCTTTGCAGTCAATTACAGCCTGAAGTCTGGAACGCATAGACATCACCAGACGCTGGGTTTCATCCCTGGTGATGCTCTGCCAGGCCTCTACTGCAACTGTCTTCAGTTCCTGCTTGTTCTTGGGGCATTTTCCCTTCAGTTTTGTCTTCAGCAAGTGAAATGCATGCTCAATCGGATTCAGGTCAGGTGATTGACTTGGCCATTGCATACCATTCCACTTCTTTCCCTTAAAAAACTCTTTGCTTGCTTTTGCAGTATGCTTTGGGTCATTGTCCATCTGCACTGTGAAGCGGCGTCCAATGAGTTGTGAAGCATTTGGCTGAATATGAGCAGATAATATTCCCGAAACACTTCAGAATTCATCCTGCTGCTTTTGTCAGCAGTCACATCATCAATAAATACAAGAGAACCAGTTCCATTGGCAGCCATACATGCCCACGCCATGACACTACCACCACCATGCTTCACTGATGAGGTGGTATGCTTAGGATCATGAGCAGTTCCTTTCCTTCTCCATACTCTTCTCTTCCCATCACTCTGGTACAAGTTGATCTTGGTCTCATCTGTCCATAGGATGTTGTTCCAGAACTGTGAAGGCTTTTTTAGATGTCGTTTGGCAAACTTTAATCTGGCCTTCCTGTTTTTGAGGCTCACCAATGTTTTACGGCTTGTGGTGAACCCTCTGTATTCACTCTGGTGAAGTCTTCTCTTGATTGTTGACTTTGACACACATACACCTACCTCCTGGAGAGTGTTCTTGATCTGGCCAACTGTTGTGAAGGGTGTTTTCTTCACCAGGGAAAGAATTCTTTGGTCATCCACCACAGTTGTTTTCCGTGGTCTTCCGGGTCTTTTGGTGTTGCTGAGCTCACCGGTGCGTTCCTTCTTTTTAAGAATGTTCCAAACAGTTGTTTTGGCCACGCCTAATGTTTTTGCTATCTCTCTGATGGGTTTGTTTTGTTTTTTCAGCCTAATGATGGCTTGCTTCACTGATAGTGACAGCTCTTTGGATCTCATCTTGAGAGTTGACAGCAACAGATTCCAAATGCAAATAGCACACTTGAAATGAACTCTGGACCTTTTATCTGCTCATTGTAATTGGGATAATGAGGGAAAAACACACACCTGGCCATGGAACAGCTGAGAAGCGAATTGTCCCATTACTTTTGGTCCCTTAAACAAGTGGGAGGCACATATGCAAACTGTTGTAATTCCTACACCAGTCACCTGATTTGGATGTAAATACCCTCAAATTAAAGCTGACAGTCTGCAGTTAAAGCACATCTTGTTCGTTTCATTTCAAATACATTGTGGTGGTGTATAGAGCCAAAAATGTTAGAATTGTGTCGATGTCCCAATATTTATGGACCTGACTGTATATAGTGCCATCAATTTATGCAGCGCTTTCCATACATATTGTATGTTCACATCAGTCCCTAACCCTCAAGGGGCGTACAATCTAAGGTCTCCAACTCACATTCATACATACACATACTAGGGCCAATTTAGACAGGAGCCAATTCACCTACCAGCATGTCTTTGGAGTGTGGGAGGAAACCGGAGTACCCAAAGGAAACCCACACAGGCACAGGGAGAACATGCAAACTTCTGGCAGGTGTGCCATGGTTGGGATTTGAACCAATGACCCTAGTACTGCCAGGCAGATGTGCTAACCACTTAGCCACTGCACTGCCCCTATACTTTCCTTCCTTTAGCACCGCTGCCAAATGGGAGTGAAAGAGAAGCCCTTTATAAGCTATGAATCACCAGAGTAATATGGGGTCACGTGACTTCTGCCTTTTATTATTTTACTTCACTTAAAGTGGTTCTAAAAGGCAGAAGTTTTTTTTTTACTTTCTTGCATGCAGCTCCTCCCTCAGCCCCCCGTATACTTATCTGAATTCAATCTCGATCCAGCGCTGTGAGCAAGAGCAGAGGCTCTCCTGGGTCTCTCCCTCCTCATTGGCTCAGACACAGCAGTGGGAGCCAAAGGCTCCCGCTGCTGTCAATCACAACCAGTGAGGAGGAAATGGGGATGGGTCCAAGTCGCTGTCTGTTTGTCTAATAGGAACACGGAGCCGGCTCGGGAGTGGGCATGCACAAGTGGCCTCAGAGCAAGCAGAATGCTCTGGGGGCACCTTGCAGGGGAGCAGCCAGGAGTGCCGGCGGGGGACCCGAGAAGAGGAGGATCGGGGCTGCTCTGTGCCAGATTATTGCACAGAGCAGGTAAGTATGACATTTACAACGTGGTGAAATGATACAGTGATAGTGAATATAACGAAAACATACAAAAGAAACAAACAGTTTTCAATGTGCCAAATGTGAAGTCTCTCATAAAGTGGTTGTAAACCCGTACATGTATCCAATGAAGTGACTAGCCAGATGACACAAATCCTCCTACATAAGTTGTACCTGCTGTTGTCTTCCCCTACATCCGTTCAAAGTACAGAATTTACACAGGATCTCTTAGCTATGAAAAGAAGGGGGTGGAGAGCTGCCATCAGTGGGGAGAGCTCTGAGAGCTGATTGGAAGAAAGGGACACACACCCCTTCACACAGCACCCAGGAACAGAGATGAGACTGTCAATCACAGGCTGTGCCCTCCCGTCACCTTTTTTTTTGTTGTCAGGAAAACTAGTCCGAAGTTATTCATGCTGATAGCAGAGCAACAAGGTTGCAGAGAGAAATGACACTTAGTACTCTGGATTGAGACAACTACACACTATAGAGGGATATGCTTTCTTCATATTTCATGTTTGAGGTTTACAACCACTTTAAGTCAAAGTCCATATATACTCAAAAAAAGATCTTCCACTATCCCGTATATCCTTGTAGTGTAACGAAAACACCGAGTGCCACCACCTTAATCAAATGCACACTTACCAGAGCATAAGCTGTAACAGGTACAGCAGACACAAATCTTCCCCAGGTGTATGCACTTCCACTCTGGAATAACTCCTTTTAGACAGCAGCAAAGGACAAATCCCACTGGAACAGACAGAGCTTACCAAGGAGCCAACATAAACCCAGTGATAGTGTAGTAGTTTTTATAAAAAAGAAAAAAAACAGTACAAACTCACTTAGAGAGCCACTGACGACCCGAAATTGTAGAGCGGTGTGACGTCAACACTAAAATCTCAGTTTAAATCAACTAAACCATTCCAGCTGCACAAAAACAAAACATGTCCAATATATTACAGTTCATTTTTCTTTCTAAATCAGCCACAGCCAGCGTAGTAAAGCCTGTCCCCTGCCAGCAGCTGCAGAGTGGGACCTACAGTGGGAAGCTCATGCTTCCTGTTGATTGGAGAGCTATGGCTTTGACTCAGTAAGAGTATGTTGCACCTCTGCAGACTGATCAATGCTCCCCTTCGGAGAGTGTCCCACTCTGCAGCTACTGGCAGCGGACAGGCTTTTCTACTCAGGCTGTAGCTGCTTTGTAAGACTAGGGGATTCCTAACATGGTCCTACCAAGTTAATGTAACTACTAGTTAATAGACAGGTAACATAACTACTTGTAATGTAGATATAGCAACTATTATCACATAGATATAGTAACTGTTAGCCAGGGTTACTGGAAAATTATTTTGAGGGTTTCTCCATGTTGAAAGAGTTGAGAGAGGCTGGTATTTATTTATTTATTACAGGTACTTGTATAGTGCTGTCAATTTATTCAGCGCTTTACATATACAGTTGTGTTCAAAATAATAGCAGGCAGACATCACTAACCTGATCAATCACTGTTTTTGGTAGAAATGATATTTCTACATGGCAAATAATTTACTAGCAGGTGTAGTAGAGTAATAGAAATCCAACAGACCCAACAGTCATGACATGCATGCTGCTGATTCTGTGTAATTGAATCACTAATTGAAAGGGGCGTGTTCAAAATAATAGCAGTGTGGAGTTCTATTAGTGAGGTCATTCATTCTTTGAAAAACAGGTGGCAATTATTGCCCTTATTTAAGGAAGGAAGGCAGCAAATGTTGTACATGCTGGTTACAGTGCATTTCTCTCTGAAATTCTGAGGAAAATGGGTCGTTCCAGACATTGTTCAGAAGAACAGCGTACCTTAATTAAAAAGTTGATTGGAGAGGGGAAAACATATAAAGAAGTGCAGAAAATGATCGGCTGCTCAGCTAAAATGATCGCAAATGCTTTAAAATGGCAACCAAAACCTGAAAGACGTGGAAGAAAGCGAAAAACTACCATTCGAATGGATAGAAGAATAGCCAAAATGGCAAGGACTCAGCCAACAATCAGCTCCAGAAAGATGAAAGAAGGTGTAAAGTTCCCTGTGAGTACTGTTACAATTAGAAGACGCCTATGTGAAGCCAAGCTATATGCAAGAAGCCCCCGCAAAGTCCCACTGTTGAAAAAAAGACATGTGCTGAAGAGGTTACAATTTGCCAAAGAGCACATTGACTGGCCTAAAGAGAAATGGCGCAACATTTTGTGGACTGATGAAAGTAAGATTGTTCTTTTTGGGTCTAGTGGCCGGAGACAGTTTGTCAGACGACCCCCAAACACTGAATTCAAGCCACAGTACACTGTGAAGACAGTGAAGCATGGTGGTGCAAGCATCATGATATGGGGATGTTTCTCATACTACGGTGTTGGGCCTATTTATCGCATACCAGGGATCATGGATCAGTTTGAATACATCAGAATACTTGAAGAGGTCATTCTGCCTTATGCTGAAGAGGAAATGCCCTTGAAATGAGTGTTCCAACAAGACAACGACCCCAAACACACCAGTAAACGTGCAACATCTTGGTTCCAGACCAACAAGATTGACATTATGGAGTGGCCAGCCCAATCCTCGGATCTTAATCCAATAGAAAACTTGTGGGGTGACATCAAAAATGCAGTTTCTGAGGCAAAACCAAGAAATAGAGAAGAACTGTGGAATGTAGTCCAATCATCCTGGGCTGGAATACCTGTTCACAGGTGCCAGAAGTTGGCTGACTCCATGCAACACAGATGTACAGCAGTTCTCAGAAACAGTGCGACTACAACCAAATATTCATTAAGTGATTCAAAGGAAAGCAAAATCTTCAAACATTTTTCAGTTTATATAGTGAATGTCTGAGTTTGTAAAGAAGAATACAAACACTGCTATTTTTTTGAACAGTCTAATATTCACTTTTCTACAATTTTTTAGAGGAACAACACAAATTTGATCTATTTTTCTTCATGTTTTGATTTGGAATAGAATGTGTTGTGTTCCCAATGCATTTGTGTGTATGGAAATAAAAGCTATTAGAAGGATTTTGAACACAATGGTATATATTGTACATTCACATCAGTCCCTAACCCTCAAGGGGCGTACAATCTAAGGTCCCTAACTCACATTCATACATACACATACTAGGGCCAATTTAGACAGCCTGGTATAGCCTCTCCATTATTTTTAAAGATAAGCATATACAGGGATGCGGAAATTTTTGAAAAGACTACTTGTCCAGGGACTAAGTTGGGGTTTCAATCTATTTGTCCAGATTAAAAAAAAAAATTTGAACCAAAACCGTATTTAAATCTGAGGTGCTTTTAGGAATGTCTGGGGCTTTTAAAATCAAAATGGCGACTTAAACAGCGCAATGTTGAAAATATTACATGTTTTATCTCCTCCTCCCTTCCCTGCCTGTCTCCAGCACCGCACTCAGGGACTAGCAGAGAGGAGAGAGACCTTGCAGTGTAACGAGCACCGATTGGGTGTTCCTCAGGAATGGGGAGTGTCGGGCTTCTCCTTTATCCCTTTCACTGCCAGAACCGTTTCTTGCACAAGTTTTAAAAGAATAATTTTAGGCTTGAAGATTACACAAAACCCCCAAACATGATATATTTTCTGAAAGCAGAGACCCTAGAGAATAAAATAGTGGTAGTTCCAATTTTTTATGTCGCATAATACTGCAACATTTCAATAAAAAATACACTTAAATTTAGGGCACAAAAAGTAATAAATTACCCTATTTTTTTGTAAAATATAAAAGACGAGGTTGCACCGAGTAAAGAGATATCCAACTTGTCAAACCGTAAATTTGTGTGCGCTCATGAAATGGCGATGATCTTTAATACCCTATATATTCAAGACCCTTGTAGGTCATCAGTATAGTGTTGCAGAGGATGTCTTATGCTAGAATGATTGCTCTCATTCCGGCATGTGCGGCGATATGTAACATGTGTATCGCAATCGACGTTTATGCATAGGCGCCGCCACGTTTGTACATTCATATATGTGGGGGGCTCAATTTTTTTTTTGGAGGGGATGTTATGTGCTTGGCTGTAACTTTAAATTTTTACAATTAAAAAGAAGAAAAACTTTTTTTAACATGATTTTTGGTGACAGGTTCTTTTTATTGAGACATCCAAGCTCTAAAAGGCTCTGGATGTCTCCCCTGTACTCCACTGAATGTAATGCAGTGCACATCGCATTGCATTACATTCTTTCCCGGCTTCCATGGCTGGGAAATCTGTCAACGGGGACCCAGAAGTGACAAGAAGGGGAGAGTAAGGGAGCGGACGTGTCCACTCTCCTCCCTCGCCTCTAGCTGACGGCAGTGAACTGGCCTCGGGCCCGCAGATGGGCAAGCGGAGCCCATGGGACTTCACACGGGGGGAGGTTCACACGGGGGGCGGAGGCTGGTACTCTGGGCTGTGTGGAAGCAATTGGGCGGCAGCGCAGCCACCTGAATGCTTCCACCTGACCTAAAGGTTAAAAAAAAACAAAACACGTGCCTGAAACTACATGTCCTGGGCATCAGGCGATATATAAATTCAATATCCCTCATATAAAAGAGGATAACCTAATGCAAACTGCGATAACTGCAAAAAATGCCTCTCAATCTTACCAATGAGCCCATAACATCTTATGCTGTTTGTCTAATTTTTAAAGGCACCCTTTAAAATTATGGCCAGTCCCGAGGCACCCCATTCTAAAATGTGAAAAACTATTCTAATAGTTTTATATAATGTAGGGACACGTGACGTCGGACGCATTGACGTCAAACCGGAAGTGCGATAGTGGCCATTTTGGAAGAGGGAACATGCAGTGATTGTTCCCTTGCTTGGTCCATATATCCTGTCTCTATTGTGAGGAGCTGCTTTTCTCAATCTGTAATGTAAATTGCTGAATAAATTGGTATTGTTTTGAACCTACCTCATCTAAATACTGATCTGTTTATGAGGAAATTGGAGAAAAAGATGGGCAGAACTTGAAGAGAGAAACGATCCCAGTCCTAGGATATGCCTTATTGATATACCCAGAGGGTAATTATTCATTGCTGCACGAGTTGGAGTGGTTTTTTGAGCACAGTTAATATAGTGTGGTGATTCACACAGGAATGCTTCACTGATTGGTTGGAGTGTACACATTTTGGAGTGTTTCACATTATAAACTTGGTGTATAATTTGAAGGATATGGAATATATGTGCATATATAGTTGAATGCATATATATCCATACTCCTGTTAATTCTATATATCTTTTTTTTTTCTTTTTTTTTGCTGCACTAGTGTGGGGTATGTATTTTTTATTGTATAAAGGATATGACACTATTGTGAGTTTTTTTTTTTTTTTTTTGAGGTATATGATCACTACAGACTTCTGGAATTGGGAACAATTTTTGGAAGAAGTAAAAGATTGTTTCACGGATATGGTTCAGAATATTGGGGACTTTTGAAATCTTAATTTTTGTATTGGACACTTTTGTATGTAGGTTGGATTGTTGGAAAAAGAAAAGTTTTCTGTGATATATTGTTTATATAACGCAGCAACATCCACACATGTAGGATACCCAACATTAGAGGTGATTCATTCTTCCAAAGCAAATACACTTTTTCACACTGGTACTGACTAGTATTCCAATGTTTCTCTTCTCCTTCAGTTTTTCTTCATCACAGAGCAGGCAGCTGACATCCTCCTTATCAACTGATGATGTCATTGGTTGTCAGGACTCCGGCGGCTAGAAGGTCATAATGGTGTACAATGAAAACCTGTGGCTTTGTGTAACTAAAAGGCAGGCTTGTTCCACCCGCTGGCTTGTATACAAGTTTTGGGCAATTTGTAGACATTTTGCCAAGGCACCCTGGTTGAGAAAGGCTGGACTAGAGAATCCCCCCTTTCCATGCTATGGCTAGGAGGAGAGGGTAGGCAGTCTATATAGTGTATATATATCCTAATACTATGCTGCATTTCCATACATACAGTATAATAAGTGAACCAAGGACGAAAGTGAGTTACCAATAAAAAGGGGGAAAAAAAAAAGCCTAAGAAACAATTACAGCCACTACATCCAAGGACTGCTAATCTGCTGTTTTTGTTCCTGGGTTTAGATACACTGTCGGAGAGAAACAGTGTGGCTGCATGGAGCCGCTGAAAGCTCCTGCTAGTATCTAAGCTACAAATCTCTATTTATTACAATCATCAAAAAATGAAAAGACAACCTTGTAAAAAATGTGAACGTTGCCTCAGAGTTACTTTCACGTAAACAACGCACTAATAACTCGGCACTTACTGAAAATCTACCAGATGCTTTCCCTTTAAATCAGACAGATTTCCATTGTTCCAAGACATATTACCAATTGTTCAGTAACCACAAGTCCTTCCTGCGCTGATCTAAAAATCAGACCACATAAGTCAGCGCTACAAACAGAGCATGAGTCTACAACATGTTCACATATTGCTTTGTAAAACTGGACACTTGCCAATCATATTTTCTGGTTCAGATGTACAGCAGCAAAGCGGAATGGCCATTTGATTCCATCTGTGCGTTTCGCTGCTTCTAGGGACAAATCACATTTGCATAAAAGCCTTGGCTGCGCCTTCCCCCCACCCGCAAAAATACCCAACACCTCGAAGCATCCTGATCATTTTCCACTAAATGCATGGCTGCCCCAGTCTACGCATCTGCAAAGTGACTATTGTATATGTGACAGGAGTCAGAAATCAATGACGCGGCTGCCAGGCTTGTTACCCCCTCGCTGCGTTTTGTGAATAACTTAGAAGGTAATATCTCGAATCCTCGTCTTGGCTACAAGATGCTAGCTCACTGATTAATTTTTGGCCGCGCTCACAACTGTACACCACTTCAATGATGAATTGGTTTTTAGGGAGTAGCCCACGTGGTAACAATGAAAGCAAGCTGTACATAACAACGGCTAGAAAGCACAGAACAGCCCATAAGTGAGGCTTGGATCCCTCTGCAAAAGTGTTTTTGTCACAAAGCTAAGGTAACTATTTTCAAGTCTAAAAAAAAAAAAAAGGGGGGGGGGGGGCAAAATTATACTTGACTGGAAAGATTTACTGGGCATTGTAATTCTCCAACATTAGATTTAAAGAAGAACACTGCTAAGCAGATGCAGGTTACAATCCTATAGGGTTTAGGAAAGAAATGCTGTTGATAGGGTCCCCACATGTGGAAGAATTTAAAATAGTATGACCTGAGTGTGATGATTATTCCCACCACCACCGCAACATGTGACTAGGGAAACCAATAGAAGCTTTTCTTCTTGTTTGATCCATACTTCCTTCATGATATTACAATAGATGAGGTGGATACCAGGGCTGGATCTAGCCTATCTGATCTGGGGGTGCAGTGAAAAAAAGTCAGGGGGCATAATGGCAGCACTGTGTGTGAGTCACTGACAGTGTGTCACAAAGTCTTACGACCCGGGAAACACTATCATGTATTAGGTTTTCATTAGATTAGGATGATTAAACAAAACCTGTTCTCCCCTATATCAGATCTCCCTATCAGAGTCCCCCTTTACATCAGGAGTCCTCATCAGAGTCCCCCTTTACATCCTGACTACTCATCAGAGTCCCCCTTTACATCAGGTTCCCATCTGAGTGCCCCTTTACTTCAGGTAACCCTATCAAAATCCCCCCTTACATCAGTGTCACCATTAGAGTGCCCCCTTACATCAGGGTTTCCATCAGAATGCCCAGTTACATCCGGTGCCCCATCAGAGTGCCCCCTTACATCAAGATTCCCACCAAAGTGCCTCCTTACACCAGGTGCCCCCATCAGAGTGCCCCCTTACATCAGGGTTCCAATCAGAGCGCTCCCTTACATCAGGGTTCACATCAGAGCGCTTCCTTACATCAGGGTTCCAATCAGAGCGCTCCCTTACATCAGGGTTCCAATCAAAGCACTCCCTTACATCAGGGTTCCAATCAGAGCACTCCCTTACATCAGGGTTCCAATCAGAGCGCTCCCTTACATCAGGGTTCCCATCAGAGCGCTCCCTTACATCAGGGTTCCCATCACTGTGCCTCCTTACATCAGGGTTCCAATCAGAGCGCTCCCTTACATCAGGGTTCCCATCAGAGTGCCCCCTTACATCAGGGTTCCCATCAGAGTGCTCCCTTACATCAGGGTTCCCATCACAATGCCCCCTTACATCAAGTGCCCCCATCAGAGTGCCCCCTTACATCAATGTTCCTAATAAAGTTCCCCTTACATTGTCTTTATCAGAGTGTCCCCTTACATATGATTAGTTTTCCCCATACATAGTGTCCCCATACATAGTGCCCCCTTACATCAACTGTCTGCATCAGACTGGCTCATGGATCAGTGGATGCCCTCTCAGAGACGGGGGGGGGGGGGGGGCACAGCTAAAATCTGGGGGGGGCACAGCTAAAATCTGGGGGGGCACAGCCCACCCCAGCACCCCCCTAGATCCAGCCCTGGTGGATACAGGCATGGAACGACTCCCATTGGTTGTCAATAACCTTGAAGTAATTCTGTTGTCACAAACAATATCCCATGAATCACATTAAGCCCGGGTTCACACTTCTGCAGTGCGGTACATCGCATGTCATTCGCACAGGAACCGCCCCTCATTCCTGTGCAAATCACATGCGAATTCTGTACGGTGCGATTTGAGCCATACATTTTGTATGACTCAAATTGTACCACATCCGCACCAAAAAGGTGCAGGACCCTTTTTTTTTTGTCTGGACTAGAATCGGATCACATGGGTATTCACAGCTATGCAATCAGATTCTGCACATCGCATCGCATTTTTCAAACAGATTCCAGGGTGTTGTTAACTTAACATACACACCCGCAGCGGTTCGCATGAACAGGGTGTGATTGTGATGCGGTGCGAAATTCGCACAGAAACCAGTGTGAACCCAGGCTTAGGCTCCATACCTAGCAGTAGCATTCATTCCATGTTTTTACAGTGGCTGTTTTTGGCTTTTGGCGTTTTTTTCTACAGCCAGTAAACCCCCCAGCATGCTATCCTATGTGTCCATGCACAAATAGGCTTGAATCAACATCTTTTGGCAGGGGTGTTTTTTGGCTGGAAATAAAACCCAGAACTAATGGGTCTCTAGAGTTTTTTTAAGCCGTAAAAACGCTCTAACACTAAAAAACTGCGTTTTTAGGCTTTTTTTCTGTGTAAAAGATGCAAACGCATAAAAAACGCGGCTAAAACCAGCTAAATGCTAATACCAAAACGCTAAAAACTTGCGTTTTATAATGCGACTTTACACAGCTAAAGCCATCAGCATTATTAACATGCCCAGTGTACATGGAGCCTTAGAGTTTTTTTCCTGCCTCTAGAAGCAAATAATGTTATCCTATGTGCCCATGCTCACTTTGTAGTCTAGAGAAAAAAAATCTGATTTGCATTTTTGAGAACAATTTTCCAACAGAAAAAAAACCCGCTAAACGCTCCTACATACTCCTAACTGCTGTCAAGGAGCGGGCGGCTGCCGCGTCCTTAACAACCAATGACTCATCAGCTGTGAGCAGAGTTCACTGCTGGCAGCTAAGTGTAAACTAAAGAATGCCAGCATTAAAAAATTTTTTTTTTGTATAATTGCGTTGGGGTACCCCCAATCCATACCAGGTCTTCATGTCTGGTACGGACGTTAAGCAAAACCACACCAAAACATAAGAAAAAAAAATTAAAATTCGAGCATGCAGCTAGGTAGGACAGGGAAGGAGTTGGGGGATGAGCGAGTGGCTCTTCCCCTCCAAAGCATTCTGTCCCCATGTTTTTGGGGACAAGGGCCTCTTCCCCACAACCCTGGGTGGTTTGCTTATCAGATTCTGGAAACCCCCTTTAACAAGAGGGCCACGAGATCCTGCCCTCCCCCGTGACAGGAGCTGGTTTTTGACAAGTCCTTTATTAAAAACAAATAAATATTTTTAAAAAAATTGTCCCCCGGTGTAGATCCTTCGTCAATCACGAACGCCGCCCCACAGCACCCCCCATGTTGAGGGCAAGTGGCCTGGTATGTTTCAGGGGGGGGGGGGGGGAGCGCTCGCTTGTCTGCATGGTCGGATAAGAGTCTGCTATGGATTTTGGAGGAACCCCACGCCATTTTTTTTGCACATTTTGACGCGGGGTTCCCCTCAAAATCCATACCAGACCTAAGGGTCTGGTATGGATTTTAAGGGGGGGAACCCATAGTTTTTTTTCTAGTTCACAGGCTGATTTTTAAAGTGATTGTAAACTTCAGACATGAAATATGAGCAAAGCATTTCCCTCTATAGTGTGTACTTGTCTCAATCCAAAGCGCTGTCATTTTTCTGTTGCCTCCTTCTGACAAGTTTTCCTGACACCAAGAGAAAAATGATGACAGTGGAGGGCACAGTCTGTGAATGACAACCTTAGCTCTGTTCCTGTGTGCTGATTGAAGGGGTATGTGTCTCTTCCCTCCAATCAGCTCTCAGAGCTCCCCTCACTGATGTAACTTCAGCTCTATGCCCCCTGCTTTTCATAGCTGAGAGTTGCTGTGTACGTTCTGGTCTTTGAATGGATGTAGAGAAGAAAAGACTGAAGATAAACAGGTACAACTTATGCAGGAGGATTTGTACCATCTCTGTGTATCACTTGAGACCAGTCACTTCACTGGGTATACAGTATGTAAGGGTTTACAACCACTTTAACCGCATCCCATCCACCCATTTCCTATAGACAGCGGATGGGAAGCAGTGCGAATGCGGGCTAATGTACCTGTACGTCAGCCCGCATCAGCAGCACTTGAGCGGCTCACAGAGCATGCACCCAGGAGCCCGGTGATCTATGTGTCATGCGGACACAACGGATCACCTTACTGCTGTGTCTGGGTGGTCACGTGGTGTTTTACCATGTGATTGCTGTGTCCAATCACAACACTCACATAGTAAACAATAGAAAGTAAAAGTAAAGATTGTTTCTCTCTGCTCTCACTGTGAGCCAGTGTAGTAGTCTGTGAGTGTACAGCTTGTACACTCACAGACTGCAATTCAAGTGTCCCTGAACACTGCCCCAGTTTCCCTGATCACTGCCCCAGTGAAATGTAAATAAAACATGCAGTGGAAAGCTCTAGAACAGCCTTTCCCAACCTTTTTAACCCTGAAGGAACCCTTGAAATGATTTTGAGGTCTCAAGGAAACCTGTTAAAAATGATGTCTATACTTCATAGTATAATAGCATGATCAGTAAGCTGTTAAAAGCTTAAATTTGGCATACCTAGAATATTTGACACCCAGAGCAGATTATTTACCATTTCCTTGCTCTATATGACAAACCAATCAATCGTGACATGAATAATAATAGACATAGAAGAACCAGACTGAAAAATTGGAATTGTCCCCTTACAGTAGTCATTAGTATTAGTGTCCCCTTGCATTTATGCTCAGTGGAGATATGCCCCTTTACAATGAAGAAATGCCCCCTAACACTGGTGGTCAGTATAGAGAGACCCCTAACATTGGATTCCGGTTTTAAATTGCCCCATTGCATAGGTGATCATTGCAAGTGGGAGTCAGTCAATATTAATAGCTGAAGGAAAACCTAGTCACTTATGGAGGAGCCTTAGGGCTCCCCAAAGCCCTGGTTGAGAAAGCCTGCATAGCTCTTGCTCTTAACATCATGGCTGCAAAAGTCGGAGTAATAATTGTCGGTGTTTCTAGATTACGGTAATAGTAGGAGAGGCCTAAAGGGTTAGTTAATGCTCTTTTGGACATACTTCTTTTGTGGGTCACAGGAGTGCGGCAAATACTGCACTCGTGTGACCCATATTCACTCAGCCGGTCCAAACTCTTGAGAGATCCTGATTTTAATGTTGGGATCCACCCAGTGGCCTGACTGGCAGCTGGCTTGGCCTCTCAGAGCACTGCTGAGAGCCTGAGCCAGCCGCTCCTGCCCCCTCCCCAGCCCAACACTCCAGTAAGTGCTGGAGGGGCAGAGTAGAGAGCCAGTGAGGGACAGTCACCGGCTCTCTGCTCACTAAAGACAGAGAACTGAGTGATCAGCAGTCTTTAATCGCTCAGTTTTTGGTCTTAGGAACAGATGCATCATCAGATTGATGCTGCGTCCACCTAGGTGAGTATGATTGTTTGCTTTTTTTTTATTTCAACACTTCTCTTTTAATAAACACTTATTCTTCTCTGCTGTGGGTCAAGAGTGGGTAACACACAAAGTGCGGGAATCAGGAATGTGTAATGTATTGAGGCAGGGGTCAGGAGTGTAAATCACACACAGCGCAGAGGTCAGGAGCAAAAATGCACAACTGTGCCATTTTGAATCTGAATTGCTGATTGCACAGGGCATTTGCTAAGTGGGGGTCCCACCCATTTTAGGGGGACAGACCCTTTGACACAGGGAAAGTCGTTGGCAAACAGGGACAAATGGCATTCATAGCCTATGTATTTCTTTGGATCAAGCCTTCAGGAAGACTGCAAGCTACCCTGAACAATTTTAAACTGAAAGTGGGGGACAAGTTTCCTTTCATTAAAGTATAAGTAAACCCCCACCTTGTAAAACAACCCATTCAGTTTCAAACAGAAATGAAAGGTAAAACATTTGTGTATAGATTTAAAAAACATTATAAATACACGTATCCCCTTTTTTTTATAAGTGGTCACATTGCCTCTGTTCTCAGCTGCATAGAGAGGTGAGGATGGAGAAACAGCATTCCAGTGAATGGTTTTGCAGAAGGGCGTGTCATTGGAGGAGAGCAGCTCAAAGCTAGAGAACTGACCACGATTTGCTCTCATGCCTAGCATGGTCAGTTTTTAATATAAAAGGAGTACTAGCTGGAACACCAGGGATTTCACACAAAGGAAGCAATAAAAACAGAACAGAATACTTTTTAATACAAGTACATGGTACAGCAGACACATATTACGAATATGAAATGTTGGGTTGAGTGATCAAAGACCGCTGATCCCTCAGTTCTCCATGAGCAGAGAGCTGTTGACTGTCAGTCACCTCTCTCTGCTCTGCCTCCCCAACAATCACTGGAATTCTGGGCAGCGGAGAGGGATGGAGCAGCTGAGAGGCTGAGCCAGGTGCTGGTGCAGGCTCCTTGGTGGATCTCAACTTTAAAGTCGGATCTTTCCCTTGCCTGGACCAGTGGCATCAGCCAACAGCATACTTTAGCCCGCTGTCAGTTAAAAAGGAATCACAGAAGTGCAGAGTGAACTGCACTCCTGTGATCCACAGGAGAAATACAGCCAAACAAGCTTTGGCTGTACTTCTCCTTTCACACACAATGCAGAAACCTATCCCTGAGATCTTTAACCCTTTGTGAGGCCAGCGAGTGTCCATATCTAGTTTACAACTGATAATGAGATCTGCCAGTACAAAAAAAAGAAAGGATTAATCATGGTAAACACTAACTCGCCAGTCCCCCACCTTAACGTCACATAGCAGGGTAAATCTTCAGTGTTGGTGTTTTCAGACAAGAGGGAATAAAAATGTACACATCGATTTTAAAGTTATGGTAAGTGAACTGGGACACGCAACAAATATAAAGTAGGTGTTATTCCAATTTGGCTGCAAACATGGAAATCCATTTTAGGGTTGTAGAATATCTTTTCCTGCTGTGTTGCTGACATGGCATGAAAACCGCTTACCTATTGTAAGAAAAGATTGTATATTGTGCGGCCGCTGTCAGTGACATCACCGGCTGCTCGTGATCTGATGGCTACCTTACAGCACGATCTAGTTCAGCCGACAGAATATCTGCCACCATTGTGTTCTGATAGATAAAACAGATGTAACCTTTCTAACAAATCCTCGCTCTCAGGCTTAGTGGTCTGAAAACGTGTCTTTCTACTAGGATCATATGTGGCGTGTCGCCGTTCTTAGAAAGCCAGCGATAAGTGCTGTAACAATGGTTCCCCTACAGCTGCTTTTTATTTGTACACTGCAGTCCGGTCCTGCTCCCCTCCATCATTCACACTCTCTCTCTCCCCTAGTCTCATCTACTGTGCTCCATATGCTACAGATTGATCCATTTCTCAGTTACCCTCCTTTCTTCTGTTCCACCCCCTCCCTTCCAGCTGCTCTCCCCTGGAATGCTGTAGATTGATTCATTTTAGAGATAAGCCCAGTGTCTCCCCCTATCTCTCCATCCCCCAACTGCTCCCATCTCCCTCCCCCCACTTTTCTTCCTATATCTCCCCTTCTCCCCCTTTATCTCCTCTCCCTCCCCTGTCTGTCAGTGGAAGTGATTCCTCTCCACAAATGCCTCCCGCATTCCCCATGTTGTAACCTCCATGGAATGTTCAAACTCGTTACAGATGTGTTCCCACTCTTCTTGCCGGGCCCTTCCATTAACCCTTCCACGGCCTACTTGAACCCTCTGCCCATTCGCCTCCCCCCCCCTTGCCCTGTTCAGAGTCAGGCCCTGTTGTGTTTAGTCCTCTCTTTCTCTAAAGCTGGCCATACATTAATAGAATTTAGTTCAAATATTTTCATTTAAGAACATTCGTTCATTAGTTGGGTTAAATCGGCAATCATTTTCGAAGGAGCAGAATGGATACTTTTTCACGCCTAACAGTGAATGTGGTTTTGTCTGGGAAAGCCCATTCACTCCAACTGAATGTCAAAAGCAAACAGAATTTGAAAGTACGAACAATGTTTATCAAGTCATCGAATGTACTGAGAAATCATACAAATGTTCCTGCAAATGGTCATTTGAAAATCTACTAGCTCATGGTTTAGAAAAAGATGCCTTTCCAATAGATCTGGTAGACGCTCTCAAAACGCTCAGCGTCACTTTACCTCCTTAGCGGTCTGATTATGATTATTATGTTTATATTTCTGTGCTCAAAGCGGTACATTTTTTTGCATGGAAATATGTATTTTTTTATAGTAGGCCTGTAATTTTTAGGAATAACTCACTGAAATCTGTCCGAACAAGAGTCTTGTAAACATCCCGGGTATGTTACAATTTGAAACACGAAATCATAAATTATAATTTAATAAATAATCATAAAAAATAATAATATAACAATAAATTTAATTCAATAATATAATCAAACCAAAAACACTGAAATTTTAAATAGAGCGCCAAGTTCGCACATTACTGAGCAAAGTCGCAAAATCGTTTTCAGTGTCTGATGACGAATTTCCCCACAAGTCAATGTGACTCAATTCTGCAAGTAGTTCTGATTTACTATCGCTGTTCTCTAGCCGGTCTAAAACCACTTTTGACCTAAAGGGACGCTTTTTGGACGCCATGGACATTTCTCAGTTTCCAGGCAGAAAGAACGGTAAAAATGCAGGCAGGGCACAGGACAAAGCACTCGGGACAAAATGTATGTGAAATGGTTTGATACAGTAATGTTATACTATGTGATTTTAGTGTATTTAGTGAATGTCACTTTTTGTCATTTTCAAATTTCCCGCCAGTTCCGTCCCCCGTACGCCCCGACGCTCGCAGGGGACAGAACCCAGATGACAGATGCCGGCATTGGCCGGAGGACATGGCCGGGGACACTGCAGGAGGGACATCGCGGGAGCACAGGACAAGGTAAGTGGAGAACAGATCCCGGAGCAGCGCTGCAGGGTATTCCCGAGTGTAGCTCGGGGTTACCGCTTCTGGTACTGAAACTTTACCCCGAGCTACACTCGGGAATACCGCCAGGGAGGTTAAAGGATTATTCTTGTGTAATTTAAATCTTTTTTATAGCTTCGAATGCAGATTTGTATATATCTCTAAATAAAACCGATTACCTAGACTTTCCTCACGCACACTGGACGTTTTTACAGCGGCTGTTTTTGGCTTTTGACATTTTTTCTATTATTATACAGGATTTATATAGCGCCAACAGTTTGCTCAGCGCTTTACAATATATTTCTACAGCTAGTGAACTCCCCAGCATGGTATTCTATGTGTCCATGCACACATAGACTGTTATGAATGTTTTTTGGTTAGGATGTTTTTTGGCTGGAAAAAAAACCCAGGACTAGTGGGTTTCTAGAGGAGTTTTTTAGCTGGAAAAACGCTCTAATGCTAAAAAACGTGGCAAAACACGGTAAAACAGCTTTTTTGGATTTTTTTTTACCAAAAAAAATTTTTTTTGGTAAGAGCCATGCAAACGTGGAAAAACGCCACTAAATGAGTCAAAAAAAAGTGACTTTACACAGCTACTATTACCAGCGTTCTCAAAACGTCCCGTTATCATGAGAACTGAAAGTGGGGCCTGCTCCTATGCAAATTAGTCAAAATTCTAAGCTAGAACCTCAATATGATTTGTTATATGCAGGGGCAGGAGCCATGCTGTGTCTGTGCCCCGCCCCCAGTACAGAGGGCTATGATTGGCTGAGAAGGCCTTTCACACTGCTGTTGCTTTTAAAAATTCTTCAGCTTGCTGGTTTTAGGGATTACACGGATTCTATGTTATGTTATAAATCAGGGCTTGACAAATCCCAGACGCCAGGTTGCCATGGAGACTAGAATTCGCATCCTGGCCCTTGGGCTTTTGTCAGCCCATTCATTGTTGCAGGCATGCGCAATTTGTATCCCCGACGGCTGGGACATGGAGTTCCGGGAGCTGGGCGGGTAGTTTTAATATATTAACTTGTCAATTATTATTATTATACAGGATTATATAGTGCCAACAGTTTGCTCAGCGCTTTACAATATAACGGGAGACAATACAGTAACAATACCATTCAATACAAGAGGGATAGGAGGGCCCTGGTCCTTGGAGCTTACAATCTAAGAATTTAATACATTCACTTGTCAGGTGGAAGCATTCGGGGTGGTCTGGGACAGGCATAGCAGGTGCTGCAAGGTAGAGGGGATCTTGTTCCTGACGTGGAAGCGACTTGCATGACGACACCGTTTCCCCAGCACTGCATTACATTCAGTGGAGCACAGAGAAGACTTCCAGGGTCTTTCAGACCCTGCATATCTCATTAAAGAGAACCTGTTACCAAAACATCATCACATAAGGGACAAAAAGTCTCCTATGTGATGAAAAAAAATAGTTAAGTAAAAAAAACTATTTTTTTTAATTGTAAAAAATTAAGGTTACACCCAAGCACATAAAATTCCCTCCGAAAAAAAAAATTTTTGAGCATCCAGAATGTAAAAACATAAACCCATGCGTTGAGGAGCCTACACATGAAAATATTGATTGCAATACACGTTACATATTGCTGTGCACGCCAGAATGACAGGCAAAAATTCTAGCACTAGACCAGACCTCCTCCGCTAGACTGTTGACCTATAGGGGGCTTTTAAAGTGTCGCCTTTAGAAAACAGAGTACTTAAGTTATTATTATTATTATACAGGATTTATATAGCGCCAACAGTTTGTGCAGCGCTTTACAACATTAAGGGAGACATTACAGTTACAATACAATTTGGTACAAGAGGAAACGGAGGGTCCTGCTCGTTAGAGCTTACAATCTAGGTTTAGTTCCTAACTTTTTGGCTGGCTCCTACATTCAAAACAAATCAAGCCCTGTTATGCGTTCAGTCTATAGTACAATCTTTTTATTCTATTTTTGAAAAATGCATATGGAAGCGATCATGATTTAAATAGTGGCATTAATGTTTCTCGATATGTTACATATGGTATAGTTTGTAATATGGGGTGGCCATATTTGTTCATTACCTATGCAGTCTGTACTTCCTGCTTAGCAGTGCTGTAGAAGTCTACAAGAGTTAGTCTGATTGAAAACAATAGGCTCTGCAGTTTCTAATGACATAAAACACCCACAAGTTAACTGGTACATAGGAACCACGTTGCATAGTTAGGCCCCATTCAGGGCCTGAATTGCACAGGAACGCGGTTCACATTCCTGTATGATTCCTGTGATTTTCAGCCTATTCATTTGAATGGGCTGAAATTGCGCTGGATCGCACAAAACTAGTGCATGCACTACTTTACTAAAATATAGCGCACCAAAACACATGGTACTGTGGTGCAATCCAATGCAGGCAAATGAACTGCATTTGTGATCTGCATTTGGGGTGTTGTTAGGAATACATTGAGCAGATTGCACCCCCAGTACATTTTGAACATGAAGCGGAAAATATGCATGGAACGTGGTTTTCCAGCACTGCGGTCTGGTGTGAACAAGCCCTCACACTTGCAAACAGGGCCGTCACATGCAGGAGACCCAGTAGGGGTTTCCGGCGATTAGCTGTGAGAGGCAGCCCTATTTGCCGAGGTTCACACCAGGGGCGGACTGACCATTTGGAAATGAGGGCCCGGGGTCAGTAGGGGGCCCCATGAGATGCCCCTGGTACCTTTTTCATAGGCTTTTTTGAGTTTGGGCAAGGACACAGGGGCCCCATGATCCCTTATTGCACGGGGACCCCATGAGTTGTCAGTCAGCCCCTGGTTCACACATATGCGTGCTGAAATCATTGCGTTTTGCAGGTGTGATTTCAATGAAGGTGCGATTTTGGCTCCTTTCTCTCTTATTTCTATTGTCAACACACAAAATAGACTGCAAATTGAAAACAGACCGCTTCAAACTTGCACTGGAACCTTTTTTGACACGCACACAAAACGCAGAGCGATTGCCTTGCATATATGTGAACCATCACCATTGGAACAGATGTAATCTGGACTGAAAATCAGTGAGCGTGGAAACGCAACTGAAATCGCATACATGTTAACCTAGTCTGAAAAACAAGAGGCTGACAGCTTCCGCAGCCAACCTTGGCCGATTGTATGACAACCATCAAGTTCAGCCAAAAAACACAAAATGTTTATAAAATAAAAACACCTTGCGTCCAGTAAACCCTAAACTCATAGTTAATGCGGAGGATGATAAAAGACCATATAAAGTCCCGTCCAATTACAAAACGAAAGGAAATCAGAAATGGATTTAGTCCCTGTTCACATTTTATGTGCGTTGGTTGGTGAGCAACAATGCAAGAAAAGTGGATTACCATTATGTTCTATGAGGCTCATTCACACCTGTGCGTTTCTCCTCCGTGTGCCTTAGTGCCCTTTCACATGGGCGGACTCTGCCAGGCGGGTCTGCCTGTTCAGCAGGGAAACTTGTCCACTGATCCCTGCTGAGCAGGCGTATGACAAGTCCATGTCTGCTCTGCTTGTGCAGAGCAGACACAGACACAGCTAGCTGTTCTCTTTAGGGCAGTCGTTTACATCCGAGTGTCATCCAATCCACTAGCCGTATGCGAAACGGATCCCCATCCATCTGTTTACATCCGCCTCCCCATATAGAGCAATGGGTGGTCCGATCGGATCCGCCTGAAAAACGGTCCGGCGGACCCAATGGGTCCACCTGTGTGAAAGGGCCCTTATAGTATGCACACAATATTAGCACATTATGGCAGCCATACCTAACTAGCGATCCCCTCCAGCGCTGTGCCGTCAGTGCTCCCGTTGGCCGCTGCCATCTTCTCCTGGTCTTCCTTCAGCCTGGTTTAACATATGTGCGGGGCTGGTTTGCAGTGCGATTTCGAACCCCGACTTCATTCACCAGTTCAGGTGAGAATTGTATGACATTAAAAAATCGCACCTGAACCGGGACTGAAAATTGTATCGGATTCTTTTCTGTGTCCGGCCCACACGTGCGTGAACCAGCTCCATAGAAAAGCTTTTTTGTTCACATGTCAAGCGGTTCAAAACGCATCCAATTTGCATATATGTAAACCGGGGCTCAGGGTTCAAACTCTTCGGCTGCTTGGTTGGCTGGGCTGCAATAACATCACTCACATTCAAGCACATGGGAGTCACATTGTCACGGCAGAGTTGTGCCATAAGTGTAATCAGACAATGTACATCAGATGTTGGCTTTATGTAGCCTCAAGGACTTTACAGTGTCAGGTCTTTCCATACATCCTGGACAACCACCCAATGTAGACCGTGATATTTAAAGCAGAATCTAGGAAATGTTTTGTCACCGGTGCAGTGGGGCTCTGTCGGCACTGCATGGGTAAATGCTCGTTTTGTTCTAGGGGAGAGGACACCGAAGATCTACTCACATGACCCCCCCAATCCTCCTTTCAGCTCCTGCCCCCCCTTCCCCCGTGGTCCAGCGGTCATGTAAATGGACTGTTCCTGACTCCAGCATGCTGAATTTGTGATCCACAGATGGAACAGTCCACCGCTGGATGGTGAAGGAGCACAGTTTTCTGTAGGATCAGTGGGTTTATGAGCTTAGTCCTCACCCCTAGAAAACACAAGCAGCTGATCCATGCAGTAGGGGCAAAGTCCCATTGGTGAACGTTACCTACAGGTAAGCTTTTAATAAAGCCTACCTATAGGTAAAATGAATATCTGCTAAATTTTCACCGTAGGAGATATTTGCTCCTTCGGCAGCCAGTGACTTCACCGGACCATAAGATCTGAAGGTATAGCATACCCGTGCCATTTTTCAGAGCACTATGCTGTGGACCGAGCCTCCATCACACAACATTGTCATTGCAGCTCGGCCATTCAAGCTGATGGAGCCCGCAAACCCCGAAGGAAGATCGGGTGAAGATGAAAGCCCTGTCAGCGGTGACAGCACATTGCTGGAGGGCTTTGTTTTAATCGCTCAAAAAAATTAAAGGAACACTTTTTAATCCGAGTATAGCATCAAGTCACTTAAACTCCTGGGTTATTGATCTGGTCAGTTAAGTAGCAGAGGGGGTTGTTAATCAGTTTCAGCTGCTTTGGTGTTAATGAAATTAACAACATGTGCACAAGATGGGCAACAATGAGATGACCCCCAAAACAGGAATGGTTTTACAGGTAGAGGCCACTGTCTCAAGAGCATGGAGGAGGTTCAGGGAGACAAGCAGTTACTCTAGGAGAGCTGGACAGGGCCTTAGAAAGTCCTTAACCCATCAGCAGGACCGGTATCTGCTCCTTTGTGCAAGGAGGAACAGGATGAGCACTGCCAGAGCCCTACAAAATTATCTCCAGCAGACCACTGGTGTGAATGTCTCTAACCAAACAATCAGAAACAGACTTCATGAGGGTGGCCTGAAGGCCCAACGTCCTCTATTGGGTCCTGTGCTCACTGACCGGCATCATAGACTTTGATTGGCATTTGCCATTGAACACCAGAATTGGCAGGTCCAGAACTGGCACCCTGTGCTTTTCATAGATGAGAGCAGGTTCACCCTGAGCACATGTGACAGAAATGAAAGGGTCTGGAGATGTTATGAAGAATGTTATGCTGCCTGTAACATCGTTCAGCATGACCGTTTTGGTGGTGGCTCAGTGATGGTCTGGGGAGGCATATCCATGAAGGAACGCACAGACCTCTACAAGCTAGACAATGGCACCCTGACTGCCATTAGGTATGAATCCTTGGGCCCATTGTCAGACTCTACACTGGTGCAGTGGGTCCTGGGTTCCTCCTGGTGCATGACATTGCCTGGCCTCATGTGACGAGAGTATGCAGGCAGTTCCTGGAGGATGAAGGAATTGATACCATTGAATGGCCCCCACACTTGCCTGACCTAAACCCAATAGAACAATAGGGATATCATGATTTGGTCCATCCAACGCCGCCAGGTTGCACCTCAGACTGTCCAGGAGCTTAGTGATGCCCTGGTCCAGATCTGGGAGGAAATACCCCAGGACACCATCCATCGTCTCATTAGGTGCATTGTCAGGCATGCATACAAGCACATGGGGGCCATACAAACTACCATTTTGAGTTGCTGCAATGAAATTTCAGAAAAATGGACTAGCCTGCTGCATTTTTTCACTTTGAATTTCAGGGTGTCTTTGAATTCAGTCCTCTGTAAGTTGATAATTTTCATTTCCATCAAACAATGGGGCATCCTTATGTTCCTAACACATTACCCCGTCCATATCAGTATAGAGATCCAGCAGGAAATTTTCCCCATTGAGATCTGATGTGTTTTCAAAGTGTTCCTGTAATTATTTTGAGCAGTGTATTTCATAATGTGCTAGTATGCGATGCATACTAGCACATTATGCCATTGCCTTGCAAGGAACTTTTTTTTTTTTTTATGTTGCGGTTTACTACTGCTTTAAGACAGAAGTGGGACACTTCAGCTTTTCAGTATTGCAACTAAAAAAGGTGATAAGTACCTTTTTACGTTTCTGTGCTGGAACATCAGGAGCTCTCATTTCAAAGAAATAGAGGATGTAGACTGTCACTTAATAGTAGAACTCTCAGTAAATTTATCATTAAAAAGCAGTCCTTGAGCTCCAGTCAGGTGACCTTGCCAAGGCAGAGAAGTCATCAGTCTGCTGCAGGTAGGAGGAAGCAATAACGATCATCCAGTGATAAGATTGCAAACTTCTAACCAGGGGCGACTGACCATTTGGAAACTCGGGCACTGCCCAAGGGCCCGGGGTCAGTAGGGGTCCCCATGAGATGCCCCTGGTACCTTTTTCATAGGCTTTTTTGAGTTTGGGCAAGGACACAGGGGCCCCATGATCCCCTATTGCCCGGGGGCCCCATGAGTTGTCAGTCTGCCCCTGGGGGGCACAGACACTAATAAAAACTGCAAGGGAGTCTAATCCCTCTCCATTCTATCCAATAATAAAATAAAAAAAATTTTAGTTATACTTTAGGCCCCATACACACATGATGAGAATATCAGATGCATTATCACTTTTTTTTTTCACGCTAGTCTCATATCGAAAATGAAGAGGTTACTAAAGTTAAAAAAATTTTCTTAAGACAGAATACAACTTCGGAAGCGATGTACTTAGTGATGCACTGATATATCGGCTGCCGAAAATGATTAGGGCTACTAGCGTTTTGCAGATAGATAAAAAAAAGGTTCCGATCATGATAATTGACTTCAAGGGAAAATCGTGTTCCATTGAATTCAATGCAAAATCGCGTCCCATTGACTTCAGTGCAAAATGCCCCCTATTGACGTCAATGCAAAAACTCCTCCTTTTGACTTTAATGCAAAATCGCATACCATTGACTTCAATGCAAAAACGCCCCCTATTGACTTCAATGCAAAACCGCCTCTATTTACGTTTTTTAAGTTTATATATATTTCATTTTATTTTCTGTCCAGTTTTTGTATGTTTACTTTTAATAAAAGTATTTTACATTACTAGATTGTCTTGTTTAAATTCATATTAATTTAAATTCCTGATGTTAATTAAAAAGTCGAATATGATACAATTATATATAAAAAATATATATTTTTAAAAAAAACTATTTCAGTTTTGGTTCTGGTTTTTGGCCAAGTGCATCCTGAATTTTCGGTTTTGGTCCAGAATTTTCATTCCTGTGCACCTCCTAGATGTAATATATTGTATTGTAATGTATTCTTTCGTTTCTGAGCATCCGTGTTCTTGGTCAGTTGATATTTTTGGTCAATTACTGTACTGATTAAATGAAAATCGTTTGTTCTGCTATCATACAAAATAATTTTAGTGTTTGTTCCTTCGGATATTTTTGTATAAAATATCGTGATCAGCTCGCGAAAACTGTGGGCAAACAATCAGATTATTGTACGTTCGCTCCGAAAGTGGTATTCTTCATCCGATTCTTATCGTGTGTACGATGTTAAAGTTAGAAGTTCTAACTAACTACTGCCCGGGGCCCCCTACTGACCCCAGGCCCTCAGGCAGTGCCCGAGTTTCCAAATGGTCAGTCCGCCCCTGGTTCCCCCCATTAGGGAGATTCACCCTCTCTATTTGTCCTGTTTACCATTAGCATTGAAAGTGAAAGTAAAAGTAAAAGAAAAACCAAAATTTGGTGTTGTCTCTAGAAAAGCAGTAGAGGAGAAATCTTCCAATGGGGACACTAGCTCTGGGGACCTGGGGGTCCCTAAGGAATTCCCTTAAAGTGGTTCTAAAGTCTCAAGGTTTTTTACCTTTATGCGTTCTATGAAGATAAAAGAACCTTCTGCGTGTTGCAGTCCCTCTCAGCCCACCCTAATACTTACCTGAGCTCCCTCTTATTCCAGCAATGTCCACGGGAGTTTCGGTTCTCTGGGGACTCTCACTCCTAATTAGCTGGGGCAGCAGTGGGAGCCAATGGCAATCACAGCCAGTGAGCCAATCAGGGGAGGGAGGGGGTGGGGCTGAGCTGTGGCTCTGTGTGTGAATGGACATTCAGAACATCAGCTTGGGAGCGCACCTGCTCGGGTGCCCCCATAGCAAGCTGTTTAGGACGGAGGGGCTAGGGGCGCCGGCGAGGACCCAAGAAGAGGAAGATCAGGGCTGATCTTTGCAAAACCGCTGTACAGAGCAGGTAAGTATAGACATGTTTGTTATTTTTATTAAAAAAAAAAAAAAACATTTGCAGGGATTTCCTCTCAAGTCCTGTTTTTGCTATGGGACTATGGGACAGGAAGTGAAGGAAAATCTACATAATGGGACACAGCAGGCGAAAAAAAATATTACTCTTTCCAAAATTAAAAAGAAAAAGAAAATGTTTTACCTATAGTTCTGTTTTCACTCTCTAGCAAGTGATATAAGAGGCTGCAGCAGGGGGCTGATCTGTGTCACACAGATCTGTGTCACTGCACAGGCACCAGAATTCACATGACTGTGTACCTGAACAGAGGCTTCTGTCTTTCTGGTGAATCTTGATGGATGATGCATTTTGCAGAGGGAGCAGTGTGATTGCTGTGAGGGGGAATAAATATCTGTAACTTTTGTGCTTACATATTATTTGTCATATACACACTTAAATATCAAAATACACCCCCCCCCCCAATAGGGCAGGTAAAAAACATAAAAAAAATAAAACAGAGAAAACCATAATGAGGGGCTCATTCCCACAGGTTCTATGCCCTATGAATGGCTGGTTTGTTCATGTAGCTGGAGCCGCACTTGGGGCCATGATTTGCACCCACCCAGGCTGAGGGGCCTGGTCAGATTGGCTGTACGGGGCCCCATGATTTCTAACAGCAGCCCAGGCCATGTGCAGACTTCTGACAGGAGGCATTGTAGGCCTAAATCATATATATTCAGCTTCAAGCAGGACATTACCAGTCCCTCTTCTCACCCCTCTTCTCACCCCCCTTCTCACCCCCCTTCTCACCCCCCTTCTCACCCCTCTTCTCACCCCCTTCTCACCCCCCTTCTCACCCCTCTTCTAACCAACAATGGTATGAGAATTAAAAAAAAAACCTAAAAATGCCCATGTTACATACCTGGTCCCATGACCATCCTTCTCTCTTCTGTTACTTCCTGGGGTCCTTCCTCAGGTATCCTCATCACTGCCTGCACAATGGAGACAGCTCCTATTGGTGGAGGTGACACTTGCAGCATTCACTATATAAACCCAGGGCCCCGCATTCACTGTATAAACCCAGGACCCCGCATTCACTGTATAAACCCAGGGCCCCGCATTCACTATATATACCCAGGACCCGCATTCACTATATAATCCCAGGACCCCGGATTCACTATATAATCCCAGGACCCCGCATTCACTGTATAAACCCAGGACCACACATTCACTGTATAAACCCAGGACCCCGCATTCACTGTATAAACCCAGGACCACACATTCACTGTATAAACCCAGGACCCCGCATTCACTGTATAAACCCAAGACCCCGCATTCGCTGTATAAACCCAGGACCCCGCATTTGCTGTATAAACCCAGGACCCCACATTCGCTGTATAAACCCAGGGCCCCGCATTCACTATATATACCCAGGACCCGCATTCACTATATAATCCCAGGACCCCGGATTCACTATATAATCCCAGGACCCCGGATTCACTATATAATCCCAGGACCCCAGATTCACTATATAATCCCAGGACCCCGCATTCACTGTATAAACCCAGGACCCCGCATTCCCTGTATAAACCCAGGACCCCGCATTCACTGTATAAACCCAGGACCACACATTCACTGTATAAACCCAGGACCCCGCATTCACTGTATAAACCCAGGACCCCGCATTCACTGTATAAACCCAAGACCCCGCATTCACTGTATAAACCCAGGACCCCACATTCACTGTATAAACCCAGGACCCCGCATTCGCTGTATAAACCCAGGACCCCGCATTCGCTGTATAAACCCAGAGCCCCACATTCACTGTATAAACCCAGGACCCCGCATTCGCTGTATAAACCCAGGACCCCGCATTCACTGTATAAACCCAGAGCCCCACATTCACTGTATAAACCCAGGACCCCGCATTCGCTGTATAAACCCAGGACCCCGCATTCGCTGTATAAACCCAGGACCCCGCATTCGCTGTATAAACCCAGGACCCCGCATTCACTGTATAAACCCAGGACCCCGCATTCACTGTATAAACCCAGAACCACGCATTCACTGTATAAACCCAGGACCCCGCATTCACTGTATAAATCCAGGACCCCGCATTCACTGTATAATTCCAGGACCCCGCATTTGCTGTATAAACCCAGGACCCCGCATTCGCTGTATAAACCCAGGACCCCGCATTCGCTGTATAAACCCAGGACCCCGCATTCCCTGTATAAACCCAGGACCCCGCATTCCCTGTATAAACTCAGGACCCTGCATTCGCTATATATACAACCATCACCCTGCATTCGCTATACAAACTCAGGGCCCTGCATTCACTGTATATACCCAGGACCCCGCATTCACTATATATACCCAGGACCCCGCATTCACTATATAAACCCAGGACCCGCATTCACTGTATAAACCCCGGGCCCAACAAAGTTTATACAAGTTTATACAGGGAGCCGTGTGATGTGCTGAATCCCTACCGCAGCTGGGCGGTGAATTGCTCTCGGAGGTCTGCGTTCCAGTGTGATTCCAGCCTGAGGGGTAGGGGAATTGATGCACAATACACTATTTAAAGCAGAACTCCGGTCAAAAAATTGTATTTCACCATGCAGTGGCGCTGTGCCAACCCAATTCCCCCCACACCCCCACCCCTCTGCATGAACCAGCTGCTTGTTTTTTTACAGTGGTGAGCACAAAGCTCATACTCACCTGATCCGCCGATCCTGTGGAAAACTGCACTCCCCCTACTTTTCAGCAGTGGACTGTTCTTGTCTATGGAGTGTGCATTGAGTGTGCTGACACCAGGAACAGTCCATTTACAAGACCAGGTGGGCAGGAGCCGAAGGGACCAATCTTGTAGAGGGAGAATTGGCGGTTCAGGTAAGTATATCAGCGCTGTCCTCTCCCCTAGAACAAAACAAGCAGTTATCCCGTGCAGTGCTGGCACAGCTTCACTGCATGGGTGAAAATAAAAATGTGCCCGGAATTCTGCTTTAAATATAATTTTTTTCCCCTGGAGTTGGGCTTTAAAAGACGCAAGCATGAAGCATGCCCTGTAGCACTTCATTAAAAAAAAAAGTGACTCTTATATTAAGGGGAATTGAAAATACCGCATCAAGCAAGCAGCTATAATACAGTACATAGCTCTGCTCTTTCCTGCTTCCCTCCCTGTGCCCTGGGCTAAGTGTCAGTATCGTCTTGGCTATGCAGTGCAGCAGGTGTGTGAATCACAAAACTGGCCAAACGGAATCATAACTCCTTTAGCAGCGCCCCCTAGCTACACCTCACCCACACTGAACAGCTCAGTCTGGAATCTGTCAGTGGCACATACACTGATCAACTATAACAATATGACCACAGATAGGTAATATAGCTATAAATATAGATATTTATTTATTTCAGGTACTTATATAGCGACATAAATTTACGCAGCGCTTTACATATATATTGTACATTCACATCAGTCCCTAACCCTCAAGGGGCGTACAATCTAAGGTCCCTAACCTACATTCATACATATACTAGGGCCAATTTAGACAGGAGCCAATTAACCTACCATATATATTAGGCAGCAAGTGAGCATGTTGTCCCTGAAGTTGATGTGTTGAAAGCAGAAAAAATGGGCAAGTGTTAGGATTTACACAATTTTGACAAAGGCTACATTGTAATGGCTAGATGACCGGGTCAGAGCAACTCCAAAACTGAAGCTTTTGTGGGATTTTCCTGGTCTGCAGTGGTCCAAGGAAGGAGAACCGGCAAACTGGTGACAGGGTCATGGGTGGCCAAGGCACATTGATGCATGTGGGGAGCAAAGCCTGGCCTGTGTGATCCGAACCAAGATAAGAGCTATTACACAGAATTTATATAGCGACAACAGTTTACGCAGTGTTTTACAACATGAGGGCAGACAGTACAGTTACAATACAAATCAATACAGGAGGAATCAGAGGGCCTTGCACATTAGAGCTTACAATCTAAGAGGGAGGGCCAAGAAATACAAAAGGTAATAATTGTGGGGGATAGGCTGATGGAGAAAATTAAAGTCCATAGGTGGAGGCGGGATAGGCTTCTCTGATGAGAAGGGTTTTCAGGGATTGCCTAAAAGTGGACAGATTGGGGTAGGGAGTTCCTGAGGATGGGAGAGGCTCGGGAGAAGTTGTGGAGGCAAACATGGGAGGAGGTGACAAGTAAACTAGAGAGCAGGAGGTCTTGGGAGGAATCAAGAGAATAATTAGGTTGGTATTTAGAGACTAATGCAGGCCATAGATGGGGAGAAAACCGGCCGATTTTTCTTTGAACGACCGATTTTTCGTTTTTTTAATCGGCCGACGTTACCAGGAACGGTAAAAAAAAATCGGCCGGTTTTCATCCCGTCTACAGCCGGCAAAAAGTGTCTCTGCAGAGAGCTCCGCTATTTCTTTGACAGTTCTTTGACATTTATAGCAGCTGCAACAATGTATCTATTTGTATCCATTTCGGATACCATCTGTGTTTTTATTCGGAAACAAATAGATACATTGTTGCAGCCGCTATAAATGTCAAAGAATTGTCAAAGAAATAGCGGAGCTCTCTGCAGGGACACTTTTTGCTGGACTGGAATTCTTCTTCTTTATCTTCTTCTTCATCTTCTTCTTCCTCTTCTTCTTTATCCTCTTCTTCTTCCTCTTCATCTTCTTCCTCTTCTTCTTCATCCTCTTCTTCCTTCTCTTCTTCTTCATCCTCTTCTTCTTCTTCCTCTTCTTCTTCTTCCTCCTCTTCTTCTTCTTCCTCCTCTTCTTCTTCTTCCTCCTCTTCTTCATCCTCTTTTATCTTCCTCTTGCAGGTCACGGCTCATGCACGAAAATCGGCCGATCGGCAAAATCGTCCAATTTTTTTCAAACTTTACCGATAAAAAAAATCTGCCAAAATACCTAAAAACTGCTGACCTATTAACCCACTAACGATCCGAAAATCGGCCGATTTTATTTTCGGCCGAAAAATCGGCCGATTTTCGACCCATCTATGGCCTGCATAAGTTAGTGATGTAGCCCAGGGCAGTTGTGGATGGCTTTGTAAGTTGTTGTTAGCATTTTGTATTTAATTGGTTGGCTGAGCGAAAGCCAGTGGAGGAGGGTTGGGCAGAGAGGGGTTCTATAGCTCACAATGATGGAAAAGGTCATGCTGGTTCCAATAGAAAGGTGTCAGAACACACGGTGCTTCCCAGTTTGTTGTGTATGGGGCTGCATCACGCCGGTCAGGGTGTCCGTGCTGACCCGTGTCCACAACCAGAAGCAGCTACAATGGGCACGTTTGTATCAGAACTGGACCAATGGAAGAAGGCGGCCTGGTCTGATGAATTCACCAAATTTGAGGTGTTGCTTCAGCCTCCAACTTCTCCAGATCTCAATCCAATCAAGCATCTGTGGGATGTGCTGGAAAAACAAGTCCAATCTATTAAGGCCCCACCTTGCATCTTACAGGACTTAGGGCCGGTTTGCACTATAGAAAAGCATTCCGCACATTTTTGACACATACCGGTGCGTTTTTGACACATTCCAGTTATTTTCCTAGATTGTAAGCTCTAAGGAGCAGGGCCCTCTGCTTCCTCTTGTACCAAGTTGTATTGTAACTGTAATGTCTACCTTCACGTAAAGCGCTGCGCAAACTGTTGGCGCTATAGAAATCCTGTACAATAATAATAATAATGTCTCTCTTTTTCTTCAATTTAACCACTTGCCTACCGGGCACTTATACCCCCTTCCTTACCAGGCCAATTTTCAGCTTTCAGCGCTGCCGCAGTTTGATTGACAATTGCGCGGTCATGCAACATTGTACCCATATGAAATTTTGATCATTTTTTTCTCACAAATAGAGCTTTCTTTTGGTGGTATTTAATCGCCACTGGGCGCTTTACTTTTTGCGCTATAAATTAAAAAAAGTGCAAAAAAATTTGAAAAAAAAAAAAAAGTTTATTTGTTTCTTTTATAAAATTTTTCAAACAGGTATTTTTTCTCCTTCACTGATTTGCGTTGATGAGGCGGCACTGATGGGCACTGATAGGCGGCACTGATAGGCAGCACTAAAGGGCACTGATAGGCAGTACTAATGAGGTGGCACGGATAGGCGGCACTGATAGACAGCACTAATTAGGGGTCACGGATAGGCGGCACTGATATGCAGCACTGATAGGCGGCACTGATAGGCGACACTGATGATGGGTACTGATAGACGGCACTGACTGGCATCACTTCTGGGCACTGACTGGCGGCACTGACTGGCACAACCCCTGGGCACTGACTGGTGGCACTGACTGGCAGCACTGCTGAGCTGCACTGGTGGGTGGCACTGGTGGGCAGCACTGGTGGGTGGGCACAGGTGGGTGGCACTGGTGGGCACAGGTGGGTGGCACTGGTGGCTGGGCACAGGTGGGTGGCACTGCTGGGCACATGTAGGTGGCACTTCTGGGCACAGGTAGGTGGCACTGCAGAGTGGCACAGGTGGGGGCACTGCTGGGCAAAGGTGGGGGCACTGCTGGGCACAGGTGGGGGCACTGCTGGGAACGGGTGGGCGGGGCTAGTGGGCGCACTGCTGGGCGGAACTTGCGGGTGTCACTGCTGGGCACCGATCATCAGGGCACTGATCATCAGTGCCCTGATGATCGGTGCCGATCCCCGCTCTGACAACTGCCGGTTCTCGGCAGTACTTTCCTCACGATCTGACAGCGTGAGGAAAGTGCAGCCGAGAACCGGCACTTGCATTTCCCCGTGATCAGCGTGTCATTGGACACCGCTGATCACGTGGTAAAAGGCCGGTGGGATCGGCCTTTCACCACATCACGTGATCAGCTGTGTCCGTAGGACACAGCGATCACGGAGATCGCCGGGTGCGCGCCCCCTGGGGCGCGCAGGAGAGCACGTTCTGGGAGGACGTCATATGACGTCCACTCAGAACTGGCCGGCCGCGGTGAAGCCGTCATTCGGCTATGCGCGGTCGGCAAGAAGTTAAATAGAGACGTGTGCGTTTTGGTGCATTCCAGTGCATTTTTGGTGCGTTCTGGTGCGTTTCTGATGTGTTTTACCGCGTTCCAGTACAGTTCTGTGCAGAAAAAAATGCAGCATGTTCTATTTTTTTTTTTTCTGCATCCGTACTGCACTGAAACTGCAATTACTGATGTGAACTATCACCAGCCATGACAACCATATAACCTACTTTCTGTGCGGTTTGAAAGCAGGAAAAAACAACTGAAACGCATGTAGTGTGAACTGGCCCTTAAAGGATACTAACGGCGTGACAGGCTATGGTGGGTGGTCATAATGTTATGGCTGATCAGTGTATATTCACTATCACCCACTTCTAATAAAACTCCTGAAAACATACATATCTTTGTAAAAGGAAGTGACAGTATGTAATGACGTTGTGATCTCAGTTTCCTGTCGTTTCTTTTTTATGGCAATCTTTATTTTATAAATAACATGGATTCATCTTCCACATGGGAATAATTATGTTTTTTTAAGATGGGGGGGGAAAAGAGTTCCTTCTGGTTGGGAGACCCAGTAGGGCTTCCCTTATGGAGTGTGTGTATTTGGGTGGTGTCAGACGCGGGGGGGGGGGGGGGGTAGCCTGCGTTTCCTGTGCGGACAGATAGACAGAGTGTTTGGGATATGTAGTAGGACTTCTGGCACACACAGGGACTCCCCTCCTCTTCTGGTTTAGCGTCCTTGTTCCTACATGTTAAAAACATGTCCCATCCAGATGTATTGGAGGGTGCCCCGGTGTCTACAGCGCAAAGGCGGCTGGCGGCTTAACCCCTGCATTTCCAGGATAGAGCTGGGGGATTCTGGGTGCAGATGATCATTTGTGTATCAAACAACAAAACTAATAAAGAGTGACTCCAGGCAAGATGTCAATGCAATTAGTCGCGAAACGCCATCCAAGAGACAGTGCCGTACGTTCCCTCGATTAGAATTTACAGCTAAACTCGGGACAAAAAAATATTGTCTAAATACAAGAGTCGTGTCCTAACTTCAGTCTTGGTGTGCTTTGTGTATTCCTTCCAAATATCTCACCTTGTGCAGGGTGACTGGTCTGGTCTCCGCCCCCTCCTGTAGTTTTATGCAGGCAGCCTGTAGTGGATGGATCTGCCGGGCCCCTCCCACAGGTCTGCTCTCACCTTGTGCAGGGTGATTGGTCTGGTCTCCGCCCCCTCCTGTAGTTTTCTGCAGGTAGCCTGTAGTATATGGACATGCCGGGCCCCTCCCACAGCTCTGCTCTCACCTTGTACAGGGTGATTGGTCAGGTCTCCGCCCCCTCCTGTAGTTTTCTGCAGGGAGCCTGTAGAGAATGGACCTGCTGGGCCCCTCCCACAGCTCTGCTCTCACTTTGTGCAGGGTGACTGGTATGGTCTCCGCCCCCTCATGTAGTTTTCTGCAGGTAGTCTGTAGTAGATGGACCTGCCGGGCCCCTCCCACAGCTCTACTCTCTCCCTGTGCAGGGTGACTGGTCCGGTCTCCGCCCCCTCCTGTAGTTTTCTGCAGGCAACCTGTAGTAGATGGTCCTGCCGAGCCCCTCCCACAACTCTGCTCTCACCTTTTGCAGGGTGACTGGTGTGGTCTCCGCCCCCTCCTGTAGTTTTCTGCAGGTAGCCTGTAGTGGGTGGACCTGCCGAGCCCCTCCCACAGCTCTGCTCTCTCCCTGTGCAGGGTGACTGGTCTGGTGTCCGCCCCCTCCTGTAGTTTTCTACAGGCAACCTATAGTGGATGTACCTGCTGGGCCCCTCCCACAGCTCTGCTCTCACCTTGTGCAGGGTAACTGGTCTGATCGCCTCCCCCTCTTGTAATTTTCTGCAGGTAGACTGTAGTGGGTGGCCCCTCCCAGAGCCCTGCTCTATTCACAGGCACCGTGATGATGTCACTGCTACTTTTACAAGATAATATCTGGGTTTGCAAAGGCATTTGGTGCACACAAAATTGATTTTTTTATCATTAGTGGCTAATGCGGAGTATATTTAAAAGAAAAGTTTTTGTGCCCTTAGTTCAGCTTTAACTTCTTGGCGCCGGTGCCTCCCAGCCCTTTAAGAGTTTCAGAAGCCAGGAGGTGGGGCGGGGTTTTAGGGTCATGTGACCGCTGTGATTCGCCATCACGGCGGTCACATGATCAGAAAAGGTCCAGATCAAAAGGGGAGATCGGGACCTTTCCGGGAGTAGCGGACATATGTGCAGGGAGTGCGCAGGACGCGCGCTCTCAGCACATATGTATTTTTTAATTGCACGCAAATATGCGGCCACTCGGCGTCAAGGCCCACATGCTGAGAAGCCGCATATTTGCGTGTGATCAGCGTCAAGGGGTTAATCTCAGGTTTAATTGTAACATGATTTTTAGAGCGCCTTTAGGCTACTTTCACATTAATCTGCTTCAAAAACGCACATGCATTTTTACCATATTTGCGATGTGTTTTTTTAAAGGACATGCGACTCACAAACTGCACCAAAACCGCAACGCATGTGCGTTTTGGATGCGATTTTGCCACGTTTTCCATTGATTTCAATGGGGAGGTGCTTCTCTGGTGCATTTTTTTGCCACAAGCAGGACTTTTAACCACTTGCCTATTGGGCACTTTTACCCCCTTCCTGCCCAGGCCAGTTTTCAGCTTTCAGTGCTGTCGCATTGTGAATGACAATTGCGCGATCATGCAACACTGTACCCATATGAAATTTTTATCGTTTTTTGAGACAGATAGAGCTTTCTTTTGGTGGTATTTAATCACCTCTGGGTTTTTTATTTTTTGCTAAACAAACCAAAAACAACTGAAAATTTTGAAAAAAAAGAGTCTTTTCTTAGTTTTTGTTTTACAATTTTGTAAATAAGTGATTGTTCTCCTTCACTGATATGCGCTAATGAGGCTGCAGTGATGGGCACTGATAGGTGGCACTGATGGGCACTGATGAGGATTCACTGGTAGGTGGCACTGATGGGCATTGACAGACATCACTGATGGGCACTGAAAGGCAGCACTCATATATGGCACTGATAGGCGGTACTGACTGGCACTGATAGGCAGCACTGACTGGCGCTGTTAGGTGGCACTGACTGGCACTGTTAGGTGGCACTGATAGGCAGCACTGACGGGCACTGATAGGTGGCACTGATAGTCGGCACTGACTGGCACTGATAGGTGGCACTGACTGGCATTGGTAGGTGGCACTGACTGGCACTGATAGGTGACACTGAAAGGCAGCTCAGATGAGCACTGATATGTGGCACTGATGGGCACTGACAGCCAGCATTGATGGACACTGACAGGTGGCACTGCTGGGGCTGCACTGATGATCAGTGCACAGGTCCCCTCCGAGGAATGCTGATTACTGGCTCTCCTCTCCTCTTGAGCTGTCAGCGTGACAGCTCGAGTGGAGAGAATGCCGATAACCATCATTTCTCTATTTACATAAGATCAGCTCTGATTGGACACAGCTGATCACATGACCGAGCCAAAATCTTCGGCTCTTTCCATTGATCGGTGATCCGCTGTGTCCGAGGGACACAGAGCACCGCCGATCGCCGCGCTGCGTGCTCCCGGAGCCGTGCATGCGCGATTAGAATGGGAAGGCATCATGTGGCGTCCTCCCAAAACGAGAGAACCACCGTGCACCTGTCATTTCCTTATATGGCAGGTGGGAGGTGGTTAAAAAACGCAACAGACTCGCGACGGATCAGTGTGAAGATTTTTTATAGGAATACACGGTCACATGTTTTTCTTTTGCTTTTTTTGTAATGCAAAAGTGGAAGAAAACAGATCAGCGTGAAAGCAGCCATAGACAGAACTGCAGTCTCTTGTCATATTAATCTGTGCAACCCCTCCCCCACACACACTGTGCTAACCTTGCCCTCTTCCTAGAAGAATACTTTCCTTGCAATGGTGCCCATGGCCTTCGGGATTTGTTTACATCCCGCTGCCGAATTTCTGGCCTGCGCAGTATTTTCTGAAGTGGTTCTATGCGGCCGTCTCCGGAGATTCTCCTGCCTTTGTTTGAAAGTACATTGATCCTACCTGAGCAGTTTGAAACTTCAAACACTCGACATTAGGATTTCCATTAGAATCAGTGGTGCCCACTCACACCTGCGCATGGTGTCACCTGAAGAACGGTGGTGTTCAAAAAAAGTGCATCATCTTGTTTTGGGCCGGTGCGGTCCAATAGGCTGAAAGAATATGTAAACCCAACATGTCATATTCCTGATATGTGCCTGCTGTACCATGGACATGTGAAAACATATCCTGTTCTTTGTATTGCTTTCTTTGTGAGACATACTCGGTGTTCCTTCCAGTCCCTCTGCTTTCCTTTAAAAAACTGACCACACAAGGCATGAAAGCACAGCGTGGTTAGTTTTTTAGCAGCCAGCTCTCCTCCAATGATCAGACTTGTCTTAACACGCCCCCTCCCTGCGCAGCCATTCACTGGGAAGATCAGTGTTCTGCTGTTTCTCCTCCCCCCACCTCTCTGAGCTCCTGATGCAGCTGAGAACAGAGGGGATGTGATAAAGTAAAAAAAGTATTTAATATGATAGATATATATATATATACACACCAGGGGCAGACTGACCATTTGGGAACTCAGGCACTGCCCGAGGGCCTGGGGTCAGTAGGGGGCCCCATGAGATGCCCCTGGTACCTTTCATAGGCTTTTTTGGGTGTGGGTTGAGTGTGGGTGAGGACACAGGGGCCCCATGATCCCCTATTGCCCGGGGGCCCCATGAGTTGTCAGTCCGCCGGCTGATACACACAGATATTTTGTCTTTTATTCCTATTTTATACTGAAAGGGTTGTTTTAGAAGCTGAGGGTTTTATGAATACTTTAACTTGGTGCGCCTGAAAAAACGCACATAACGCATGTTTCTTGCCTAGTGACTAACTTTCCATTGACTATTAATGGTAAACACAGCTGAAGCCTGAAATGCGCACACAGAAACCTGTAAAAACGCTAACAAAAAAAAAAGCTGGCGAAATGACCAATGACACTCAGCTCAGGACGACTGGGAACTTAAAGTGATACTAAGCCTGGGTTCACATATATGTGGTGTGGTATATCGCATGTGATTCACATAGGCACCGCACCGCATTCCTGTGCAAATCACATGTGATTTGTGTGCGGTGCGATTGGAGCCGTACGTTTTGTATGGCTCTAATCGCACTGCACCCGCGCCAAAAAGGTGCAGGATCCTTTTTTGGGTCCACACTAGAATCGGATCGCATGGGTATTCACACATATGCGATTCGATTCTGCACATTGCACTGCGTTTTGCGGATTTTTTTCGCAGTGTTGTTAACTTAACATACACACCCGCAGCGGTTGGCATGAATGGGGTGCGATTCTGATGCGGTGCGGAATTCGCACAGAAAACGCTGCGAATTCCGCACCGCATCAGTGTGAACCAGGGCTAAAATTGCTGCAAAAAACACACATGGGGCCCGGGGTCAGTAGGGGGCCCCATGAGATGCTCCTGGTACCTTTTTCATAGGCTTTTTTGAGTTTCGGCAAGGACACAGGGGCCCCATGATCCCCTATTGCCCGGGGGCCCCATGAGTTGTCAGTCCGCCCCTGCAGTGCATGGACTTGCAGGGGAAGAATTATTATATGAAACACTATGTATGTTGGTGTAATTCTTTTTAGGCAGCGCTTAACTGCTATTATTGGTCAATTTAGATTTTACACTGCCTATCTTAAAGGTTAAAGGTGTAGAGGCTGGGCTTTTTGCATTGTATGTTAATGAGGACAGACTTGGGACAGGCTCATTCTAACATTGGTAAAATAACCTTGCGGTCAGCCATGACATCTCCTCCTGAGAAACCTGACCAAGCCCTGTCACCTGAGGGAAGGAAGAGTCTTTGAGGGAGTATAGGAAAGGTGTTGCTGGAGAGGAACGGGCAAAGTATCATCTCCTTATACCGTGGTTTTAGATATATAAAAGAATCAAGTAATCCTCATGCACACTGGACGTTTTTACAGCGGCTGTTTTTGGCTTTTGACATTTTTTTTGTACAGCTAGTAAACCCTCCAGCATGTTATCCTATGTGTCCATGCACACATAGACTGTTATCAACGTTTTTTGGCTGGAAAAAAAACCCAGGACTAGTGGGTTTCTGAAAGGATTTTTTTAGCTGTAAAAACGCTCTAACGCTGAAAAACGTGGAAAACGTGTGTTTTTGTACATTTTGTGACCCAAAAATTTTTTTTTGGTAAAAAAAAGCTAAAAAGCGCAAACACGGAAAAACGCAGGAAAATGCCACTAAGCGCGTTAAAACGCCACTAAACGCTAATAAAAAGCTGAAAAACCTTACACAGCTAATGTTACCAGTGTTATCACGTCAAGTGTGCATGAGGCTAGGTTCACATATGTGCGGGAGGTGTCACTGCGGATCCGCACAAAAATCCGTGCAGCCGCACCACGTGCACAGAGAAATGCGGACCCGCGGGTGGGTGCCATTACTTCTAATGGCATTCCGCCCGCACTGGAAAAGGCAACCGTACTGGGAACCGAGGTTCCCGTGCGGGCTGCATTTTCAGAAGAAGTGCAGGGACTTCTCTGCGTGTCACTGGGCACGGGAGTCCATTTATATGAATGGATTCTCGTGCCCGCGTAAAACGTGGCCAGCACGGCCGCATATATGTGAACCGGGACTTAATAGCTCAGCATTAATGAGTGATTGGTAAAAAAAAGTGCAAATCAGTAAATCAAAGCAGGCCAGACATCATGTGTTCAGTTAAGGTCATCAGCATTTAAATGAAAAGCCCTAATCAATTTCTCATTGTTCGTGTTTTGCAGGTGGTGCCCTTAACCACTGAGCCAGCACACATAGAAAAGCCACATTTGCCGCTTGGAGGCCAGCCTTCTGAAGTCATGACGGCAGCAGTAAAACACGATGCTTGCTATGTTCTGTACAACACACTGCTGGCACACAGATACATGAAAGAGGGAACTGTGCCACAGCATTCAGTGTGTTTAATATTTAATGTGGATTATGTCTGCTTTTCATGCATTCAAATGCAGGAAAGCAGGGTGGAAAAGCACAAAGGTGTAAATTAGCCTTTACTGCTGAAATCCTATTCCCCCCCCCCCTGTTCAGGCTGTATTCAAAATGTTGTCGTAAATCATTGAAAATGGTAAATGAATTCCTATTGTCCATATTGTCTTCCATATTTTAAGTCTTTACCCGCCTCAAATATTCCGTGTCCAGCGCTAGTGGTAACGTTTTCTGTTACAAAGATTTAGTTCGTTAGACAACGGACATTGTGCAAAGTACAGTACTGACTAATTAGAGGAGGTTACATCAGATTGCACACCCTTGGGGCTCATTCACATGAGTGGCGGGGGGGTCAGTTAAAGTAGGCCGCAGTTTTACCACCGCCTGACCACCCACCTAAACACAGAAATGCAACCACTCAAGGCAGTACACATAAAAAGCAAAATTTAAATGGCATGTCACATTCATTGGACGGTACCCAAACGCGACCCATTCAAGTGATTGCGGCCATACTGCAACCACATGCAGTTGAGGCAATATCGGTCGGCATTTTGAGGGTTAAAACATTTGAGATTTACATCTACATTCAATTATAGTTTACATCTACATCTAGGTTACATCTGTCATTCAGTTGGGATTTACATCTACTTTCAAGTGTTAGTAACGATCAAACTAGATTTAACCGCTTCCCCGGTGCCCTATAGCAGATATACTGCTACAGGGCAGCAGGGGTGCGAAAAATCACGTATATATATGTGATTTCGCATTTCCGGGTAGGGTGGCCGTGCGCACCCTACCCGTGCCGCCGCAGCTGTCAATCACCGGGTCCTGGCCGGTAATTACCCGCCAGTGCCCGGTGATTACCGAGCATCTTCACATGGAGGAAGACTGTTTTGTTTACAAACAGTCTTCCTCCCTGTCGGCTTGGGCACACTGCACAGCACAGCCATCCAGAGCAGTGTGCTTACAGTGAAGCACACCCCCTGCCCCCTGGTAAAACACCCCCTACACATAGATTTCCCTTTGATTGCCCCTCATATCAACCCCTTCCTGCCCAGTGCCATTAGTACAGTGTCAGTGCTTTTTTTTTAGCACTGATCACTGTATTGGTGTCACTGGGGATGTCAGTGACACCAAGTTAGTTCCCACCCCAGTGTCAGAATATCCGCCGCAGTCCTGCAGTCCCGCTAAAAGTCACTGATCGTTACTAGTAGAAAAAAAAAATCCCAGTATCTATGCCACCATTTGTAACCACTATAATTTTCATGTAAACCAATTAATTTATATGTATTGGGATTTTTTTTAGCAAAGACATGTAGCAGAATACATTTTGGCATAATTTTAGGCCGAAATTTGACTTAAAATTTTTTTTACTGGACATGTTTAATAGCAAAAAAGTCAAAAATATTGGTTTTTTTTCTCAAAATTGTCAGTCTTTTTTTTATAGCGCAAAAAATAAAAACCACACAGGCAATCAATACCTCCGAAAGAAAGTTCAACTCGTGGGAAAAAAAAGACGTAAATTTAATTTGGGTACAGCGTTGCATGACCGCACAATTGTCAGTTAAAATAACGCAGTGCCGTAACACAAAAAATAGCCTGGTCAGGAAGGGGGGTAAATCCTCTGGAGAGTAAGTGGTTAATATATTGATATATGTATAACTATAGTTATCTGTGCTTGATCACACTTTTGTGTTTTTTTTTAAAGCTGCTTTTTTTTCCCTGCAGGACGCATATCTCAGCTGCTGCAACTGGGAACCTCTAATGTGTGTGTGCATAGTGCACACCCTGCAGTGATATGCAGAGACACTTCATAATGTCAAGTTCAAGTTCTTATCAATGGGAGGAGAGTCTGCATGTTGGCACATAGGCCTGTAGTCCACTTTGGGAGTGTGTATTTTACAGTGACAACGCTGCTCCTGCATGAAAAACCAAAAAGGCAGCATTGTCACTCTGACAGGAAGTGTGTGGACAGGTGCAGTTACAGTCAGGTCCATAAATATTGGGACATCGACACAATTCTAACATTTTTGGCTCTATACACCACCACAATGTATTTGAAATGAAACAAACAAGATGTGCTTTAACTGCAGACTGTCAGCTTTAATTTGAGGGTATTTACATCCAAATCAGGTGACTGGTGTAGGAATTACAACAGTTTGCATATGTGCCTCCCACTTGTTTAAGGGACCAAAAGTAATGGGACAATTGGCTTCTCAGCTGTTCCATGGCCAGGTGTGTGTTTTTCCCTCATTATCCCAATTACAATGAGCAGATAAAAGGTCCAGAGTTCATTTCAAGTGTGCTATTTGCATTTGGAATCTGTTGCTGTTAACTCTCAAGATGAGATCCAAAGAGCTGTCACTATCAGTGAAGCAAGCCATCATTAGGCTGAAAAAACAAAACAAACCCATCAGAGAGATAGCAAAAACATTAGGCGTGGCCAAAACAACTGTTTGGAACATTCTTAAAAAGAAGGAACGCACCGGTGAGCTCAGCAACACCAAAAGACCCGGAAGACCACGGAAAACAACTGTGGTGGATGACCAAAGAATTCTTTCCCTGGTGAAGAAAACACCCTTCACAACAGTTGGCCAGATCAAGAACACTCTCCAGGAGGTAGGTGTATGTGTGTCAAAGTCAACAATCAAGAGAAGACTTCACCAGAGTGAATACAGAGGGTTCACCACAAGACGTAAACCATTGGTGAGCCTCAAAAACAGGAAGGCCAGATTAAAGTTTGCCAAACGACATCTAAAAAAGCCTTCGCAGTTCTGGAACAACACCCTATGGACAGATGAGACCGAGATCAACTTGTACCAGAGTGATGGGAAGAGAAGAGTATGGAGAAGGAAAGGAACTGCTCATGATCCTAAGCATACCACCTCATCAGTGAAGCATGGTGGTGGTAGTGTCATGGCGTGGGCATGTATGGCTGCCAATGGAACTGGTTCTCTTGTATTTATTGATGATGTGACTGCTGACAAAAGCAGCAGGATGAATTCTGAAGTGTTTCGGGCAATATTATCTGCTCATATTCAGCCAAATGCTTCAGAACTCATTGAACGCCGCTTCACAGTGCAGATGGACAATGACCCAAAGCAGACTGCAAAAGCAACCAAAAAGTTTTTTAAGGGAAAGAAGTGGAATGGTATGCAATGGCCAAGTCAATCACCTGACCTGAATCCGATTGAGCATGCATTTCACTTGCTGAAGACAAAACTGAAGGGAAAATGCCCCAAGAACAAGCAGGAACTGAAGACAGTTGCAGTAGAGGCCTGGCAGAGCATCACCAGGGATGAAACCCAGCGTCTGGTGATGTCTATGCGTTCCAGACTTCAGGCTGTAATTGACTGCGAAGGATTTGCAACCAAGTATTAAAAAGTGAAAGTTTGATTTATGATTATTATTCTGTCCCATTACTTTTGGTCCCTTAATAAGTGGGAGGCACAAATGTAAGCTGTTGTAATTCCTACACCGTTCACCTGATTTGGATGTAAATACCCTCAAATTAAAGCTGACAGTCTGCAGTTAAAGCACATCTTGTTTGTTTCATTTCAAATCCATTGTGGTGGTGTATAGAGCCAAAAATGTTAGAATTGTGTCGATGTCCCAATATTTATGGACCTGACTGTAGCTACTTCACCATTAAGTGGCTCTGTACCAGAACAGTGTCTGGTACAGCAGGTAGTGTTACCATGTGCTAGGCCCCTTATAGGCAGAGCCCTCCTATAGTGATGTCAGTGGTGAGTCAGCACCAGGGGCGGACTGACAACTCATGGGGCCCCCGGGCAATTGGGGATCATGGGGCCCCTGTGTCCTTGCCCACACTCAAAACACACCCAAAAAAGCCTATAAAAGGTACCAGGGGCATATTATGGGGCCCCCTTCTGACCCTGGGCCCTCGGGCAGTGCTCGAATGGTCAGTCCGCCCCTGGTCAGCACCCATATATAAGTCAGGGAGGGGCAAAGACACTTAGTTGTGGGGTGTTTAGCTTCCATGCCCTATGAGGATATAGCCAGCACATGTAGGCCCTGGACAGGGCAGAAGGCTGTGTAGAGTGGACCTGTATGCAAGAGAAGCTGTTCGTAGTCTTAGGCCTCATGTACACATGAACTAACCTAGTCGTTAAACTCACCTGGCAGCAGAAAAATGCTAAACGCAGCACAAATGCGTGTAAATTTGGTACCGTGTTTAGCACTTGGACGTTTCTTTATTTGATTGGCCAGAGTATTTTCCACTGACATGGATAAACGCCCAAGCGCTAAACGCGGCTAGCGTTTAGCCATGCTTAGACACATTTAGCATTTTTTGGCCAAAAATATACGTCTCCTGAACGCGGTTATTCTGCGTTCAGAAGAGGAACATTTAACTGCCCCTAAACACTGCTGCTCCTAAACTCTGGTAAAAGCCTATGTGTACATGGACACATAGGCTTTTATTGAGTTGAGTTCAGGGGCTTTGGCAATAAAAAGCCAAAAGCTCCTAAACGTGGCAGTGTACAAGAGGCCTTACTGTCCCTTACTGAGGTGGGCGCTAGGGCAGATTGCAAAAGGTCTTTTAAACCAGGTCAGAGATCCCTGCGTGAAGATGCTTCCCTGAAGGGATTCCAGGAGAAATGTACCCAGCTAGGAGGTGACTACAAAGGGCACAGTCTTGTGAGTAGTAGCCTCCCTGGCGGTATTCCCGAGTGTAGCTCAGGGTAAAGTTTCAGTACCAGAAGCGGTAACCCCGATCTACACTCAGGCTTACCATGCGGTGTTGCTCCAGGATCTTTTCTTCTCTTACCTTGTCCTGCGCTCCCGCGATGTCCCTCCTGCAGTGTCCCCTGTAATGTCCTCCGGCAGATGCCGGCATCTGTCTTCTGGGTTCAGTCCCCTGCCACGTCGGGACGTACGGGGGCCGGAAGCGGCGGGAAATTTGAAAATGACAAAAAGTGCCATTCACTAAATACACTAAAATCACATAGTATAACATTCCTGTATCAAACCATTTCACATACATTTTGTCCCGAGTGCTTTGTCCTGTGCCCTGCCTGCATTTTTACTGTTCTTTCTGCCTGGAAACTGAGAAATGTCCATGGCGTCCAAAAAGCGTCCCTTTATGTCAAAATCGGTTTTAGACCAGCTAGAGAACAGCGATAGTAAATTAGAACTACTTGCAGAATTGAGTGATAATGATTCGTGGGGGAAATTTGTCATCAGACACTGAAAACGATTTTGCGACTTTGCTCAGTGATGTGCGAACTTGGCGCTCTATTTCAAATTTCAGTGTTTTTGGTTTGATTATATTATTGAATTATATGTATTATTATTATATTATTATTTTTTATGATTATTAAGTTATAATTTATGATTTCGTGTTTCAAATTTTAACATACCCGGGATGTTTACTAGACTCGACTTGTTCGGACAGATTTCAGGGAGTTATTCCTAAAAATTACAGGCCTACAATAAAAAAATACATATTTCCATGCAAAAAAATGTACCGCTTTGAGCACAGAAATATTAACATAATCAGACCGCTAGGGAGGTTAATGACCCTGGGCAGAGAAGAGACTGTAAGGGAGATGGTTGCTGAGGTGCTGCACATGCTTTCACACGTGACTACTGCAGACTGTCCACTAAATGTGATAATGTGAAATGTGTAATGTCAATTATCTCCAGAATGTATCTCCTTGTGATGTGATTGTAATGCCTTTTCCTGAATATCACCAGTAAAGTGCAGAAAAACTACTTCTTGTGTGGACATTCCTTCCTTGTGGATATAAAGGTCTATAGCCAGGAATGTTGTGTGGAGGCCTATGGCAAGCAGCGGGGCACAAGATAGCGGAGGGTTTGCCCTGAGCAGGATGGACAGTCTTCTAGAAGGGCTGGAGCAGGGGTAGAGACTTGTGCTCTTGGTGCCAAATACAGCCAACCACAAAGCCCCTCTTACAAGTGATAGGCAGACTTTGTAGGCAAAATTAACATTGCAATGCAAGCTCCCATAGGCAGCCTTATTTATCCATGTACAGGCTCAGGGAGAGAGGGAACCTGACTATGACAGGAAACCAAGTTTTGCATATAACTTAAGCTGCCTATGTCTCTGGAGCAACTGAAAATGACCTATAATAGTGCCTTTTTTATATACAGTATGTGCACTGGTAATTGCTCATGCTTGTAACAGTCAGTCCACTAGTAATCATAGTCTGTGTTTGGATAGATGTTGGTTAGTTAAATTGCCCATTGGCTTTTCATACCTTATAGCAGGGGTGTCAAACTGGCGGCCCTCCAGCTGTTGCCAAACTACACGTCCCATGAGGCATTGCAAGATTGACAGTTACAAGCATGACTCCCAAAGGCAGAAGCATGATGGGACTTGCAGCTGGATGGCCGCCAGTTTTACACCACTGCCTTATAGGAACTCCTTTGTTGACCCGCTGATGACCCTGGTTATGGACCTTGAACCACAGTGTCTCATTCGCAGTCTTAGGTTTCCTGTTGTAATCTCCCCAATGTAATCAATTAAAAATCCAGCAGGGAAAATTAGACCTCCTAATAATGGCCACAGGAGGCGGGTGGAGCTGGAAACTTAGATGTGAAGATCTTTCCATCAGACTCACCAAGAAATATATGAATCTGGAAGGTGATTCAAACCCATGTCATCCATTTCGAGTCTGGGTGGACCGACCCTTTAATGCCTAACCAAATAACGGTACAAACTCATTTTCTTTAAAAACATTTTTTACAATTCTGCGCTATGGTATATGCAATTAGAAAAATATAATCCACACAAGCAGCCACCACAATATTGCAGGCAACAATATAAACATAAAATTGGTAAAATATGTGCGGCACTTCAACTATTCATTAAATAATCTTAAATGTCCAATCCAATCCTTTCTCCACAGCATTGCTATAGATGTCTCAAAACTGCCGGGAGGAGAAGATAGAAAAAGTCCTTCACCATCACCAAATACACTGCCTCTTACCGGATCATGGTGACTCCCCAGTTACAGATGGGTCAAAATGCGCTGTATGAAATCCAAAAAGCAAGCCGTGAATCTGAGTACTCTTTGATTCCAAATCTTCACATCAAAATGAGCTCAAGGGTAAACCTACAAAAGAAGTATCCTCATAGAGGACAACCCAGTTCAAAATGTAGAACGAATTCTCATAGTGTAGTATTATAAATTACATTTATTGCCTCAAACGTAATAAAAAACATTCATGAAGATAAATATAAAACAGCATGTCACCATGTAATTGAATGGTAACAACCAACAAGATGTCCGCCACGTTGCGGTGCACAATTACGTTACACGCTCTGGCCCCTCTGTACGCGTTACGTCTTCAATGACGTAATCTAAGAGGGAATTTCACCTCTCTATGGAGAGATATCCTCTCACTTCCTGTTGTATTCTAAGGCAGGGAATGAAGGGAAATCTCCACAATTGGACATACAGTGCCTTGAAAAAGTATTCACACCACTTGAAATTTTCCACATTTTGTCATGTTACATCCAAAAACGTAAATGTATTCTTTTGGGATTTTATGTGATAGACCAACACAAAGTGGCACATAATTGTGAAGTGGAAAGAAAATGATAAATGGTTTCCAAAATTTTTTACAAATAAATATCTGAAAAGTGTGGCGTGCATTTATATTCAGCCCCCCGGAGTCAATACTTTGTAGAACCACCTCTTGCTGCAAGTCTTTTTGGGGATGTCCCTGCCAGCTATGCACATCTAGAGAGTGGAATTTTTGGCCATTCTTCTTGCAAAATAGCTCAAGCTCTGTAAGATTGGATGGAGAACGTCTGTGAACAGCAATATTCAAGTCTTGCCACAGATTCTCAATTGGATTTAGGTCTGAACTTTGACTGGGCCATTCTAACACATGAATATGCTTTGATCTAAACCATTCCTTTGTAGCTCTGGCTGTATGTTTAGGGCCGTTGTCCTGCTGGAAGGTGAACCTCCTCCCCAGTCTCAAGGCTTTTGCAGATTCGAACAGGTTTTCTTCTAAGATTGCCCTGTATTTGGCTCCATCCATCTTCCCCCATCAACTCCCTGCTGAAGAAAAGCATCCCCACAACATGATGCTGCCACCACCATGTTTCACGGTGGGAATGGTATGTCCAGGGTGATGTGCAGTGTTAGTTTATTACCTCACACAGAGTTTTACTTTTAGGCCAAAAAGTCTGACCAGAGCACCTGAATCCACATGTTTGCTGTGTCCCTCTCATGGCTTCTCGCAAACTGCAAATGGGACTTCTTATGGCTTTCTTTCAACAATGGCTTTGTGGCGTGCATGACTAATAGTTGTCCTGTGAACAGATTCTTCCACCTCAGCTGTAGATCTCTGCAGCTCCTCCAGAGTTACCATGGGCCTCTTGGTTGCTTCTCTGATTAATGCTCTCCTTGCCCAACCTGTCAGTTTAGGTAGACGGCCATGTCTTGGTAGGTTTGCAGTTGTGCCATACTCTTTCCATTTTCGGATGATGGATTGAACAGTGCTCCGTGAGATGTTCAAAGCTTGGGATATTTTTTATAACTTAACCCTGCTTTAAACTTCTTCACAACTTTATCCCTGACCTGTCCGGTGTGCTCCTTGGCCTTCATGATGCGGTTGTTCACTAATATTCTCTAACAAATCTCTGAGGGCTTCACAGAACAGCTGTATTTATACTGAGATTAAATTACACACAGGTGGACTCTATTTACTAATTAGGAGACTTCTGAAGGCAATTGGTTCCACTAGATTTTAGTTAGGGGTATAAGAGTAAAGGGGGCTGAATACAAATGCGTGCACACTTTTCAGATATTTATTTGCAAAAAATGTTGTTAACTATTTATCATTTTCCTTCCACTTCACAATTATGTGTCACTTTTTGTTGGTCTATCACATAAAATCCCAATAAAATACATTTATATTTTTGGTTGTAACATGACAAAATGTGGAAAATTTCAAGGGGTATGAATACTTTTTCAAGGCATTATTGACTGCCAAAAAAAAAAAAAGAAAAAATGGTTTGGGCTGCAGACATGCTAAAAACATATCCCTCTTTGTATTTCAAGTTTAGTTGATTTACAAAGTGCTGAGAAATTCTGCAGCACTTTACGGAATACAAAGGTCAATCACATCTGTTCTTCCATTCTTGCTTTCAGTCTATTGTCTACTACATGTGCACACACTATGCATGAAATCTCAGTTTGTTTTTGTTTAATAGGAGAAATCCCCCTATACAAACATAGCAAAAACCTACCAGCTTTATGCATATATTGCCCCTGGTCCAGCGGCGGACTGACCATTTGGAAACTCGGGCACTGCCCGAGGGCCCGGGGTCAAAAGGGGGCCCCATGAGATGCCCCTGGTACCTTTTTCATAGGCTTTTTTGAGTTTGGGCAAGGACACAGGGGCCCCATGATCCCCTATTGCCAGGGGGCCCCATGAGTTGTCAGTCCGCCCCTGCCCTGGTCATAACTAAACCTAAGACCCATACTGCTAACTAATAAAAGGAAAAGCCAGCCATAGATGGTTCAAATCGTGGTCAGTTCAGCAAAGCCTGGACAAGATTCGAACCATCTATCCATCTATAGGCAGGCTGATTGTACCCAATTCAATTGTTGTATGACTTGGCTACAACCAGCCTGTCTGATTTTTCATGCGATTATTGCCAGCAGCTTTGAGCAAAATGTAGGTGTAGGCCATCTGAAGCCTTGATGGCATCAAACCCCGTCACATGTGATTTCTCTTTCCTGTCCCAGTAGCTCTAAGCTCAGAGATGAAGCAATGGAGGGCATAGTGGACCACACATATGGAGAGCTCCTGTGGTGGGAGTGAGCAGGAACAGCTGAAAGTGTCTTAGCAACATCCTAGCAACCAGGTGGGACAGAATGATGTAATTTCATCATACCGTTGGCCTACACCTATAGCAAAGGCATTATCCAACTTTAGTCAAAGCTGCACAGTTTACTTTTATCTACCGGCACCCCTTACCTGCATAGACAGCTTTTTGGTAATGATGAAAAAACCCTTTAAGCCATCATAGTGTCTATTAAAGCAGACCTTTCATTTAACAAAGTAACCCCCACAGCTAGATAGCAAGCACCAATGCTGCAGTGAGCATGGCATGGTGGAGGACGTTCCGACTTCCCTATACCTAAGTTCAGGTATGATGGGGGGCCACCATGATGAATCTGGTTGGTGGCCAGGCATACGGTATATAGATTGGTACACAAAGGATGACTGCTATGATGAGTGTGTTGTGTTTTTTCTAGTTGACTTCATTTCTGACCTGCAGCATCTTGACCGTCTGTGCTACGTATCCCTGAGTGCCTCGCGGGCCCCTCCCTGTGTTGATGTCATACAGCTGGAGGGTCACTCAGTCTAAAGTCAAGATCAGCAAGTGCAACGTGTGGACGTCACAGAGAGAGGCCTGTGTGCTGGAGCAGCTGCTTTGTGAAATACAATCAGCATACTAAGGATGTTAAACCCGATAACCACAGGCCCCTCAGACATGTTGACAGACACAAAGCCTGCTTGTAGCAAAACGGTCACAATAACTGTACACGTGTAGAAGTGCAAATGCATTAGTAAATGCATTTTGTGATGTAAACAGAATTGATTGTTTTTTGTTCCAGTCCCTCACTTGGAACAAGCATGTAGGCAGTGAAGTTTTGAGACACCTGACATGTGCACATGCCTATGCTCAGTGAATTGCCAAACAATGAAGGATGTGTGAGGATGGCAGAACCAAAACTTGCATCTTTAACCGCTAGCCTACAGGGCACTTATACCCCCTTCCTGCCCAGGCCAATTTTCAGCTTTCAGCGCTGTCACACTTTGAATGACAATTGCGCGGTCATGCAACACTGTACCCATATGAAATTGTTATCATTTTTTTGTGACAGATAGAGCTTTATTTTGGTGGTATTTAATCACCTCTGGGTTTTTTATTTCCCTGTTTACATGTGATCAGCTGTGATTGGACACAGCTGATCACATGACCGAGCAAACATCTTCAGCTCTTTCCTTGGAACGGTGATCCGCTGTGTCCGAGGGACACAGAGCAACGCCGATCGCCGCGCTGCGCGCTCCCTGAGTCACGCATGCGCGGTGAGAATGGAAGGCTGTCAAAAGACGGCCTATCAGAATGAGAGAACCACCTTGCGCCTGTCCTGGACTATATGGCGGGCAGGAGGTGGTTAAAATCAAGTCTGCAACAGCAACAGCAACTCCCAATTTTCTGTCTTGGCATCTTTTAGTCCTCATGCACACTTTACGTTTTTACAGCGGCTGTTTTTGGCTTTTGCCATTTTTTTCTACAGCCAGTAAACCCCCCAGCATGTTATCCTATGTGTCCATGCACACATAGACTGTAATCAACGTTTTTTGGCTGGGACATTTTTTGGCTGGAAAAAAAAACCCAGGACTAGTGGATTTCAAGAGGAGTTTTTTAGCTGTAAAAACGCTCTAATGCTGACAAACGCAGCAAAATGCGGTAAAACATAGCAAACTGGCATTTTTGGACTTTTTTTTTGGTAAAAAAATGCTAAAAAACACTAAAAACCGCAAATGCGGAAAATCATGGGGAAAAGCCACTAAACGCTAATTCAAAAAAGCTAAAAAAAGCTGAAAAACTCACGTGACTTTACACAGCTAACGTTACCAGCGTTATCAAAATGTCCAGTGTGCATTAGGACTTAAAATCAGTATTATTGGTCAAGTAGGCCCATTTACACCAGATGGTATCATTTTGATTAATGTGGTTCTAAAGGCTCGAGGTTTTTTACCTTCTCTATGTAGCATCCCCCCCTAATACTCACCTAAGCCCCCTCTCGATCCAACAATGTGCACTGGAGTCTCGACTATCCCGGGACTCCCTCTTCTCAGTGGTTGAGACAGAAGCGGGAGCCATTGGCTCCCACTGCTGTCAATCACAGGCAGTGAGCCAATGAAAAGAGAGAGGGGGCAGGGCCGAGCCACGGCTCCATGTGTGAATGGATTCACAGAACCGAGGATGCCCCCATAGCAAGCTGCCAGATTTGGTGGCACCCAACAGGAGAGAGGGGCATGGAGAGCCTGTGGGATACCCGAGAAGAGAAAGATCCAGTCTGCTCTGTACAAACCGGATTTATGCCTGTTTAGATTTTACCCAATGTGAGCGCAATTTTGACTTTAATTTTACATACTTCACTATGGGGATATCCCTTTCTGTGTGAGTGTACTACAGAAGCAGGGTTTGTACAACAGGCCACTAAGAATTAGAGTGTGCCACATAGTGGACATAGGATGGGATATCAACAAAAGGGATGCCCTTATGCATGAAAGGAGCCAACCTGATCCCAGATAAGGGAAACAAGCGCATATGACCTGTAAGTGGAGAGGTCCAAATATGGAGGTGACCGCAGGATTTAACATGGGTGGATAACACGATTTGCATGTTTTGGAACAAACACAGGAGGTGAAACACGTATACTTTGAAGAAAACATATGCACACCCTATAAACTGTGGACATTTTATGCCATTTGCTTATGTCAATTTTCACCATTATATAGTATCTTATGAGCACGGTCATCATCAATTAATACTTGTTTGTATATTTAATTACTAGGAACACCAGTTATGGAATGTCTAATATGGATGCGATATCTTAGGATTTATTAGATTTGGTTCTTTTTGCACATTTTGGCACTTTATCATTTTTAGGGAGATGCAACATCGTACTTATTAGGACACTAAGTATAATGTCCTCCAGACTGCATTGGCCTGTAAAAAAATCAGTTTGTAAGCAGTGTCTCCTTGACTGGGCAATGTCTCTCTGTAACTGAACAGCCTCTGGGTAGTCTATCTCAGTAACTAGGCAGTATAGACATCGTCTAGCTAGTAGTCTCTGCATGGTCTCTATAGCTATAGTCTGTACATCAGCCTTTCTCAACCTTTTTAACATGAAGAAACCCTTAGAAATAACTTTTAGGCTTCAGGGAAACCCATGCCTAATAATTATTATATATCCAAAGCTCAGGGTACATTAGCTTGAACAGTAAGAATAAATAAATAAAAGAATAAGGAATGTGCCATACTTTGCATGTTTGACACCCACTCTATATGACCACTGTTTTCAGTAATAATAAAGACATTAAATGAACAATATTAAAGGTCAGAAAAGAAACAAAACCAGTGAAAATTGTCATTTTCTCTTAGATTGGTGGTCCGTAGAAGACGATCCACCTTCCACTTGGTGGTCAGTAGGAGAAGGTCCACCTTATATCACCGGTCAGTGGGAGAAGTGCCCCTTAGATTGGTGGTTCAATAGGAAAAGGTTCACCTTACACTGGTGGTGAAAAAATAAGGCTCTCCTTAGATGGGTGGTCAGTAACAGAAGGTCCACTGTTGGTCAAAAGATAAGGCTCCCCTTAGATGGGTGGTCAGTAGCAGAAGGTCCACTTTACACCGGTGGTCAAAAGATAAGGGTCCCCTTAGATGGGTGGTCAGTAGCAGAAGGTCCACCTTACACTGGTGGTCAAAAGAAAAGGCTCCCTTAGATGGGTGGTCAGTAGCAGAAGGTCCACCTTACACTGGCGGTCAAAAGATAAGGCTTCCCTTACATTGGTGGTCAATAGGAGAAGGTCTACCTTACATTGGTGGTCAGTAGGAGAAGGTCCACCTTACACCAATGGTCAAAAGATGAGGCTTCCCTTACATTGGTGGTCAATAGGAGAAGGTCTACCTTACATTGGTGGTCAGTAGGAGAAGGTCCACCTTACACCATTGGTCAAAAGATGAGGCTTCCCTTACATTGGTGGTCAATAGGAGAAGGTCTACCTTACATTGGTGGTCAATAGGAGAAGGTCTACCTTACATTGGTGGTCAGTAGGAGAAGGTCTACCTTACGTTGGTGGTCAGTAGGAGAAGGTCCACCCCACACTAGTGGTCAAAGAATAAGGCTCAACTTAGATTGGCGGTCAGTAGAGAAGGGTCTACCTTACATTGGTGGTCATTAGAAAAAGGTCCACCTTACATTGATGGTTAGTGGCAGAAGGGCCCCCTTAAATTGGTGGTCAGTTGGAGAAGGTCCACTTTATATTGGTGGTAAGCAGAAGAAGTGCTACATTACACTGGTGGAGAGTGGGAAGAATGCTCCTTACATTTGGGGTCAGCAGGAAGAATGTCTCCTTACACATAGCTAAAAAAAAAAGATAATTTGTTAAATATCTGAGAAGCAGAAATTACATTTCTAGTCACCCTAGAAACCTCTGATGCAACCCTTCTCAGGAAAGGCTGAAATACATGGTCTCTGTAACTTAGCAGTCCCTTGTATAATGCAGCAGTCTCTATAATCCTTATAAAACCATGATAGTTTCTCTTTAAAATAGGACTAGCAATTTTTTTAAAGTGAAGAATGGCTAAGCATAGTAATTGTAATCCGATCTATGGTGTAAATTATTGAGACTAAAAATGAGGGCCTTCCTCTATCCAAGGTAACCTCCCCCCATAGATACAACTTTTTTATGGGCCCCTGCACGCAAATCAGCGCCAAAAAGCAAGCTAATGGAAGTTGGCTGGATGTGTCCTAGCAACTTCCATAAACTTCCATTTGGTTGTGACACAGCTGCAGTGTGCTTAGGTAGGAATTCTTCTTTTAACAGACACATTTGTCTGTGCATGGCCAGTTTATTCCTTGTAGACAGACTGCTGAAAATAAAATAGAAGGAGACAGCTCTGATAAGTCATCTCCAGAGCAGAGGCAGAGGTTCCAGCATTGGTTTATGTAAGGTCGCCTTTTTAGCTATTCCCAGGGTGCATTGTCCCAGAAATCTTTTTAGTTTGTGGCACCAATGACAAATGAAAAAAGCAAAATACAGATTTCTTTTACTTGACTGGAGAGTAAAAATAGAAATGAATAAGAAAAATGTAAGCACCGGTCAGTGCTAAAGTCTGATCTAATAATAAAAACATAATATGGTTAAATATACTTACAAATTTAATTTACACTTTATACATAATTTATTGAGAATATTGGCTCTCTGGCCTTGACAAACTGCTTAAAAGATTCATCATATTGCAGCTTTCTTAGACATGGTGGCTGCATTCATTCTCTTTTTCAGGCTTTCTTCCTTCTATTTCCAACTGGTGATTCAGCTAGTAAGTCTGTTGTTTTTCAAAAGAACAAGCTCTCCAGCAGAATGTATCAGTTACAGGGATGGGACAAAACAATTAAACTGGCAAGGGTTCTTAAAGCGGAGCTCCCCCCAAAAAAGGAAGTTCTGCTTTAAGCCTTTGTCCCCCGCTTCCCATTAAGGATTGGCACCTTTGGGGAGCGGGTACTCGAATTTGACAGGTACACGCTCACACTTCCGCTGCAATCGCCTAGGCGATCGGAAGAGGAAGTTGTCCTTGCACCGTCTCTCCCCGTATTCCTCTGGGACATGTGACAGGTCCCAGAAGACTATGGGGCCCTTCACAAAGCGCAGCGCTTCTCACGCATGCGCAGTGGGCACCCAGCTGTGAAGCCGCAAGCTGTCACAGCCGGGTGCCCACACTGAAGATGCCGGCGCCGGGGAGAGAAGACGGCTGGTGAAAGCAGCCATGGTGAGGACACCGCTGGACCAAGGGACAAGTAAGTGTCTGTATTTTAAAAGTCAGCAGCTACAATTTTTGTAGCTGTTGACTTTAATTTTTTCTTTCAGCTGGAACTCCGCTTTAAAATGATCAGTGTTTATTTATATAAAACCTTTATCCCAAAAGAAAACAAGGTTTGCTGTAATGGCTTACAAAGTATTATCTGGAGTTTGACTTCAATGAGTTAGTGTATTTAAATCTGCTAGTACATCTAACACTCTCCTCGTGCTCATTCATTGAAAGTGGGGGCACTCTAATACAGGAGGTGTATTACACCAGCTGAAAACAGAGGGCTGAACGCTTAAAAAAAAAATAAAACAAATACAGCCACCACATCTAATGATTGGTAAGCTGCAATATATTACATTTTTGGTTTGAAGCCTTCTAACAACTTGTTTAAAGTGTCAGCATGCACCTCCATCAAGATATTGTGAACATCTTCAGACTGGAGCTGATGAGTTCTTTAGACCTGTTCTGCCTCTCCAATCTAAGCATTGATTGTGTGATCTCTGTATCTTACAGTTGTGATGAGATAGCGATAACTCCAATCTTAGTTGAATGACACAGGCAGTGACTCAATCCAGAAGACATCTTGTAGATCTTATGATGTTTATTCCATAAACTGAGAGAATCTTACAACAATGAACATCTGATAGGTCAAAAGATCATAATGTGACCTGCTTCATGACATGAGACTAGAAGCTGCAATGCATTTCTGGGAAAAGGGGTGGGCTATCTATACAGCATTAACTAAATCAGAGGAAAACGAGGAGCAGAAACAAAATATAGAGATCACTTAAAGACATATGACAGTCATGTGAAACATCACAAGACCAATGAGTTCTTTAGACCTTTTACATATGGGTTTTAGTTTGTATAAGAACAACAAGCTTTTATAAAGCATTTTCAAATATTTCAGCAAGCTGCAAGCAGTGGTGTATTTAGGTTTTGTGCTGCCCTACGCAAAACAAAAATAGTCTGCCCCCACGGACACCGACCAACACCCCCCCTTCCCCCTCCAGCGGAGAGCCTGCCATTGACCAACAACACCCCTGTCCCACCTGGGAGAACCTTCCACTACCCCTCCCTACCCCTGCAATAGAGAGAAAGACACCCATCTTCACAGCTCTGGACATCCCCAGGCACGAGAGTCAGGCTCTACATACACCATCAAGCAGCCCTCAGCCTCTCTCGGATCCCTGGTTCCCATGTGCTTGTGTCCCTTCTTCCAACCCTCCTTCTGGGGGACTGTGCTGCCCCCCTGAAAAATGCCACCCTAGGCAAGTGCCTTGTTTGCCATGTAGTAAATACGGCCCTGGCTGCAAGCATGTTACTTTAAGCTCTTAAAGCTCTCTTCAGCTCCATCCTAGGGATGGTAAACACAGATTTTTTTTATGGAAGACTCCTTGTCACTTTAGAAAGCTACTAGCAGGCTTTCAACAAAACTTCACCACTAACGTTACTTAACAAGCAGTTAATAAGCATTAAAACAAGCCCCCAATGACTTCTGTAGTTGCAGGAACTAGCCTTGGTGCTCAGAATATGGCCTTCTTGCAGCCCACCAGTGCCCAGCGTGTGGCTCCAGTGGGCATTAGTGCTGGAAGAAGAGATGACTGGCAGTGATCAGCTCCAGGCCTTGAGCTCCTTCTAAAAAGCACTCTTTAAGGCTTGGTTCACACCTATGGGCTTTTCAGTGCATTTTCAGTTTTGCAGAACCGCACTACAGTCCATTTAACATGGTTTATTATGGGTCACGTTCACATCTGTGCATTTTCCTCCGGTGCATTTTTTTTTTAGAAAGGGTCAGGGACCTTTTTTATCCACAACAAGATGTATTTTTGGTTTCATAGACTTCAATGGAAACACATAAAAACACAGTGCTTTTATGTGCTTCTGCTGGTTTTTCCCTCAAGACAACAGACACCCCACAAAAACGCAAAATGCATCAAAACCGTGGTGAAAAAATACAAACAGGCACCATGAAAATGCATCAACTACAACTTGCATAGGTGTGAACCAGATCTAACTAAATTCTGTAGCAAAATATAATGCTTTTGCAATGTCTTAAAATGGAAGTGTTGTGTGGTCATGCTCGTGACAGCAAGCAACAGCCTTTCTCAACAAGGGTGCCCAGGCACCCTGGGTTACCTTGAGGTTTTTTTAGGGGTGCCTTGGCAAAATGTCTAAAAAATGCTTAAAACGTGTATACAAGCTAGCGGGTGGAACAAGCCTGACCAGGTCTCACCTGATCTGATCTAACCCTTTTCCACAAAGAAACAAAGAAAAAAAAATCAAACTTCATAAATTAACTAAATTAAATAAGTTACTAAAATGATCCCATCTCACCAATTTCTGTCTCTGGTGCTCTAGGTGACATTTTCCTATGGTAATGACCACAAACCTATGAAAATGTCGCTATCATGATAATTTGTATGCACGCAAAACCGAATTGATATTATTTTATCACTGCCACAATTAGTGCAGATGTGGGAGAGATCCTGTGAGAGAGGTTTGGGAGAGTGGGATTTGGGGAGAGATCCTGAAAACCTGGTTAGGGCCTACCTGTTGCCTGATTGACAGCTGGTCAGAGGCAGTTGCACCCTAGGCTTCAACAGGACCCTGACTGGGTACCCACAAAGGGAAGGGGTATGCTCTCCTGAGAGTTATGTAGCACTACCCCCTTAGGGATTGCTGGTGAAGTTGGGTCCCCCTATAGACCTGCACAGCCAGTCAGTTAGCATTGTCCACAAAGCTCTCATCCACAGACAGAAATCAGGCCTTGAGCAGAGGGCTAATCTGGTTTCCCACCAGAGTGCTCCTTCCCCTATCTGCTTATGGGGTGCAGGTGTACTCACTCAGATCCTCTCCTGTACCGCCTGTGAAGTGGCTGCTGCTACAAGGCCTATCAGCTGGGCTGCTCCTTTCCTGCCATACATGTGGTCCTCTCTCAGGGGGCTAGTGAGTCCCGAGCTTTCCTCCTCTCTAAATCCAGCCTCACAGGCAGGCCCCATCCCACTAGACCTCCTGGCAGCCATCTTCCTCCAGCCACACATCTTGCTGCTTCTTACTCTGCTCCCACCACCACACTCCTGCTCAGGCTCCAACACTTTTGTAGGGAGTCCAGCTCCCTGCCAAGCCTCCTGTTGTGGATTGGCTGAGGTCCCTCACAAGTGCAGCCAACCACTCCTCAGATCCACCTCCAAGTCTAGCTCCCCCCTAGCTAAACTAGGATGGTGCTACAGTTACATCAGTCCCATGTGCTCCAAGGACCTTGAGAGGTTACCTCCCCTTGTATTTATGGGCCATCTAAAGGGGTGGAGCCACGAATACCAAGCAGGCGGTACCTTAACCACTTATTGACCCCCGTGTAAAACGTAATTTCTGGGTCTCTGTGTGTCATTACTGAAGCCAATGGAACATGATCTGCATTCCGTTAACTTCACTGGGGGACAGTTGAGACATCAGAGGTCTTTTACCTGTTATCAAAAAAATTACCACAATTACCACATGTGATAAAGAAAAAATGTTTAGCTAAAGAAAAAATAAGGACTTTTTATTTTATGCACTATAAACAAAAAAATACTGACAATTTAAAACAAAAAAAAAACAATATTTTTTTTCGGCTATAAAACATATCCAATAAAAAAATTATTTTGACTATAGCGTATTTTTTTACAGAAATTTTGTTTTTCAAAAGCCGTTGCGCTAATATCGTGACATTAAAAACTGGAGCTACCACTAATTTATTCTCTAGTGGGTCAACTTTCAGCAAATATAGAATGAGAATGGGAGGCAATTAGATTTGGTGAGTGCATACCTGAGAGGGAAGCACTATACAGATTTATATTTTGTTTTTCTGCACAATTATTCACGCAGTGATCATTGGAGGATCGAAGTGATTTATTTGAATGAATTTTGCATAAATAATTTTTTCTTCACGTGGTGATCACAAAAATGGACTGAATTATTTGGACTTTTATTTGTGTTTATTAATTGAAAATTATTATTGTTGATGCATGCGCTGCATGTATATTTATTTATTTAAATATTATTTGATTTTGTTTAATAATTCAATGTGGCAGCAGGTTATTAATATATGAGTTATTTGCACATTTCACATTAATAAATGATTTTATATTATTTTTAAATTATTGGTAATTACTCAATTTTTTTAGCACAGGTTTTTGAGGGAGTTTACGCCTTTTTTTTAGAAAATATAGAATGTTTGGGGGTTTTACTTTATGTTCAGGCCTAAAATGATTTTTAAACGTGTGCAAAATACCACAAAGAACAACTTTGGCAGCAAAAGGGTTAAACCCTTACAATGAAACCATCAGTATTGATCAGGGGCGGACTGACAATTTGGAAACCCGGGCACTGCCCGAGGGCCCGGAGTCAGTAGGGGGCCCCATGGGATACCCCTGGTACCTTTTTCATAGGCTTTTTTGAGTTTGGGCAAGGACATGGGCCCCATGAACCCCTATTGCCCGGGGGCCCCATGAGTTGTCAGTCCACCCCTGGTATTGATACTCCATTTGGCCGATACTTTATAGCCAATTCATAACACTCATATGACACCAATGGTTCTCATGGCACTGGGTCTCTGAAATGTCTAAAAGTATGTCCTGTAATGAGGACTTTGTCTTGTAAGCACCTTCGGGGGGCAGAGAATAATGTGAATGTTTCTCAGTACTCGGGAAAGAATACAGAATAAAATATTCAGAAGGATTTCCATTTTTTTTATATTTAATGAAGCTCAATGGGGCGAAGGCAAAAAGTTTCACCTATAGCAACCCAACCAGACGTTTGTGTTTTGTAGAATCTTACAAGCTACAATTGTAAACAGAGAGACTTTCCATTTCCACATTTTTTTGAAATGAACTCCAGTGACCTGCAGCGCAGAGAATGCGTTTTCTGGGTAAACATACATAAATGGAATAAAAAACATATTTCTGGGCTGTGGGAGGAAACCAGGACAAACCTCCACAAACATAGAGGAAAAATACAAACGCTATACAGAGAGGTTAAGCCAGAGCTGAAACTTGAACGTTGTTGATCTCTACATTTTTGGCTTGGAGCAGGCATGTCAAACTCACATTAAAGGGCAATTAAACCTTCCTTTTAAAAATGTATCATTTATTTTTTTTCTTGCACACCTCAAATACTTGTGTTGTCGCTGTTCCTATTTTTTTCTTTCTAGAGTCTCTTTCCGGGACAATCTGTCAGCAAAAACTGTATCCAATTGATTTCTGCCTAGAAGTGAAAAACAACAAAACAGGGCGCACTCTCCTCGTGCATTACCGTGATAATAGGAAATGTATTATAAAATGACAACTGCATACTCACAAACCAAAAAGGTCATAAAAACAGAGACAAGGAGCCAAAGATGTCAATCGTGGAGACCGGAGGTCCTCGGGTGAAAGTGCTAACGAGTTTGATTTATTGCTCTGAGGAAGTAAGATTGACTCCCGAAACATGTTAGACATTTCACCTGAGGACCTCTGCTGTCTGCGATTGACATCTTTGGCTCTTTGTCTCTGTTTTTATGACATTTTTGGTTTGTGAGTATGCATTTGTAATTTTATAATAAATTTCCTATTATCACGAGGAGAGTGTGCCCTGTTTTGTTCTTTTTTGCTAGTGTCAAGATTCCCCGGTCTATCAAGGGCAGCATCTCAGCGAGTGCTAGAGTCCGTGTTTTCTGTGCATCTTGAAGATTTGAGCGCTGGTTTCTGGTATCTGCCTAGAAGTGGCTCCATTGCCATCTTTTGTGTGCTCCTGGCCAGGACTGTGTGCTGACATGCAAGGACACCAGCAAAGTAACCTAAAGAAGCTAAATGCTAACAGGCATGCATGTGCAAAGGATATGAATCATGGGATATGTAATCCTAATGCAGTAGACCACCTAATACATAATACGATCTCTGACCAGAAGTTTGGGACAATCCGTCATCAAAAACTTAGGGCAGCACAGTGGCTAAATGATTAGCACTTCCACCTAGCAGCACTAGGGTTGTTGGTTCAAATCCCGACGCATGGCATTACCTGCCTGGAGTTTGCATGTTCTCCCTGTGCTCTGCATGGGTTTCCTCCCACACTTCAACGACATGCTGGCAGGTTAATTAGATCCTGTCTAAATTGACCCTAGTAGGTCAATGGACTTTAGATTGTATGCCCCTTGAGGGTTAGGGACTGATGTGAATGTGCAATATATATGTAAAGTGCTGCATAAATTGATGGCACTATATAAGTACCTGTAATAAATAAAAACTGTATCTCTGTGATTTCTGTCTACAGGTTGGCTCTGTTGACCTGCAGGGGCACCCAGGTGCCACTCTCATTTGCCTGATCCCAGCCAGGACTATGGCATGACTTGGGGAAGTACTGCAGGACAATCTGTCTTAAAAACTGTATCTCATTAATTTATGCCTAGAGCAGCCTGTCTCAATCTTTTCAACACAGAAGACCCCTTGAAATACCTTTCTGGTCTCAGCGGACCCCAGCTAAAAATGACTATATCTACAACTCATGATACATGATGTGATAGTGGGAAGAACACTCCTTATGCACCTGTGGTCATTGGGATGAATTACTCCCTTACAGATAGCTAAAAAGATCAATGGTGTCAGTGAGAATGTATCTGCTCAAGGAACCCCTAGCAACCTCAGGAGGAACCCTAGGGTTCCATGGAAACCTGGTTGAAAAACCCTGGCCTAGAGGGTGGCTCCATTGCCTTGCAGGGACTCCCTGGAGCTGTCCTCATGTGCATGCTCCCAACCGGGACTGTATTGACATGCATAAATTTGAGGAGATACTGCAGGACACTTTAGAAAGAAATGAGAAAAAAAAAACAGACTGAGATTTGTAGGCACCAATTAACCACAAGAACATCATGCTACTGTATCTAAGGAGTCATAGGAAGCAGGTGCTCTTCATCAGAATTATATTCCTTTTTTTTTCAGTCCATCCTATCCTTTGCATTTGTTCTAGACAGCTTCTTGGGGTCTGTTTTCAATCTTCCTTGGCTGCTTTTCTGTTTTTTCAGTTAGAAACCTTCTTGTTTGAGTGTTTTTTATTTAACTTGACTGGCCTTGGACAAGGAGGTACATTTGTGGGACGTTTGATCTGTAATTAGATTGGGTGTATCCTGATGGGCCCATTGAATTATAGTGATACTCTCTTTGCCTCGCCCTATACTTAATAGGGATTCCTCATACCCTTTGTGCTCCACGAGTCTTACACTGTGCAGGTTACAAGTGACCCACATTTTAGTGGTTAGCTGATTTTTTTTTTTTTACTGTGTCGACTTTTTACTTGACCACCAACTTCCCCTGAAAAAAATTTGTTGATGTTGAAACGCGTTGGGATTCATATGTAAAATTGTGGCTGGTATTATTATTATTATTATTATACAGTATATAGCGCCAAAAGGTTTGCTCAGCGCTGTACATTATAGTGGGGGACAGAACATGAGACAATACAGTAACAAAACAATACACGAGGGGTTCGAGGGCCCTGCTCTTTCGAGGTATGATAATCTCTTTGTAGCATATGTATGAGGGGTGGTCTTATAATTTCCTATAAGTGGCCATATACTTTCATCAGCCAAAATGGCAGTCTTTTTTATTTAATGCTTAATAATTCTAATAAAAAAAAAGATGGCTAATTGGTGCCTAAGAAATCCCAATCCAGTTTTTTTTCATTTCTTTCTAATGTATCATGGGATGTGGCACCCTTGCAATTTTCAGACTATGTTTTACAAGCACTACAGGACAATGTCATCAAAAACTGAATATCAATGATTTCAGCCTAGAGGCTCCATTGCCTTGCAGAGGCTCACTGCCCACATGGAAAAAAAATATACTTGAAATATATTTTTAAAATATTCTTCTCAAATATATTGACATATATTTGAAATGCTACAATTTTGGCCAAATTCAATGTATTTTAAAATATATTTCAATAAATATATAATATATATATAACTAAATAAATACATAAATATATATATATATATATATATATATATATATATACTGCATGTTAAAACTGCGTTTTTATTACAAAATATATGAAAAACATTTTTTTAAAATACATTTCAAGTATACTGTATGTCTTTAAAAATACAATTCTGCATTTTTGGAATGCATTTACAAATATATGTAAAAATATATGTTAAAATTACTTTTTTATATGTTAAAAAAAAATCTGTAAAATATATTTTAAAAAATATATTTGTAAAAATATTTTTCATATATTTTGTAATATATTAAAACCGCATTTCAACATGCAGTATATATATATTTATTGAAATATGTTTTGAAATATATTATATGATAACATGCAGTATATATATATTTATTGAAATATGTTTTGAAATATATTGAATATGGACAAAATTGTAGCATTTCAAATATATGTCAATATATTTGGGAAGAATATTTTTCAAATATATTTCAAATATATTTTTCTTCCATATGGGTGGTGCATGCTCTCAGCTAGGACTGTGCGCTGACACGCATACATGAACAACATGACGCTGACATGAAGCAACTAGCAGAAGCTAAATGTTAACAGCACTGACCACAAGGAGACATGGGACAAGTAGTCCTGATGCTGTAGACCATGGGACTGTTGCAAGATATCAGCAGTGCACAGCACTGAAAGGAGACATGGAGCTAAAGGAATGAAAAAGGGAGTCTGGGGCAAAATAGCCATAAAATAATCAGTTCCCACCCAGTGTCAGAATGCCCTCCGCAGTCCCGCTATAAGTCGCTGATCGCCGCCATTACTAGTATAAAAAAAAATTCCAGTATCTATACCGCTATTTGTAAACGCTGTAACTTTCATGTAAACCAATTAATTTAAATGTATTGGGATTTTTTTTCTAGAAAATACATGTAGAATACATTTTGGCCTAAAATTTGATTTATGACAAAATTTGATTTTTACATTTGTTTACTGGATTTTATAGCAAAAAGTTAAAAATGATTGTTTTATTAAAATTGGCGGTCTTTTTTTTATAGGGCAAAAATTAAAAACGCAGAGGCGATCAAATACCATTTTTGTGGGAAACAAAGGACACAAATTTCATTTGGGTGCAGCGTTGCATGACCACACAATTGTCAGTTAAAGAAATGCAGCACCGTATTGCAAAAAAAGGGCCTGGTCAGGAAGGGGGGTAAATGCTCTGGAGGGCAAGTGGTTAATACACCTGCCTCTTTTTTTTTTTTCCAGCGCACCAAAACAAAGGTCTAATGGAGTGGGTTATGGATGTGCTAGGATCTGAGGATTGCTGAGCCACATGACTAACCTCTTCTGTACTTTTGCTCACAGTGTACAGAAAAGAAGAATGGAGAACCAATTATTTATTATTTATTTAGTCCCAAAGAGAATATTAAATATCGTATATCACATATGCCTACACATTTTAGAGGTCCCTTCATCAGGACTTTAATTGTTGTTGAATAAAAAGTGCAGATGGGGACTATCTGGAAATAATTTAATGATAACATTATTATTTATTATTATTTATTTCAGGTACTTATATATCGCCATCAATTTACGCAGTGCTTTACATATATATTATACATTCACATCTGTCCCTAACCTTCAAGGGGTGTACAATCTAAGGTCCCTTACCTACATTCATACATACACATACTAGGGACAATTTAGACAGGAGCCAATTAACCTACCAACATGTCTTTGGAGTGTGGGAGGAAACCAGAGTACCCAGAGGAAACCCACGCAGGCACAGGGAGAACATGCAAACTCCAGGCAGGTGGTGCCTGTTTTACAATATTACTGCAGTTGCTTTTGCAGCAATTTTGTTTTAAACGTGGTGGGTTTGCTTTAATGCTCAACTCCATGTTTTTTTAACCTTCCCAATACATTAAAATAAATTCCCTTTACATACCTCAAAGTGAAAGTGCAGCCAGCAGCAAGTGCAGGTGGGGTGACATGCTGTGGACCCTGTTCTTGCCAAGCTCTTGGGTATGAGATCACAAATGAGGACCATTTATCTGAGTATGGAGAATTAAGAGAAGGGAGTGACTCCTCTGTGCTACCCTAAGTGCTGCCATATTGGAAATCCACTATCACTTGAAAAGATTGCCGGCCTTTTTGGGGATAGGCGATTATGAAGAGTGGAGGAGAGGAAGCACAGTGGCACTGATTGACCCTTCATCCCACCAAGAGATACTTATTGAGCTATTTTTGGCAACCATGAGAGTGGGAGGCAATACTTGCTGGTGAGTGTATACCTGATAGGGGGAACACTATTTTCTTTTTTCACGTGGTTTTTACTTTGAAGGGTTTGGAGAATCGTTTGGTGGATAAGGATTGTTGTTTGGACTTTTCTTGGGACTATACACCTATTTTTATTTCTTTCACACATATGCTTTCCCTTATATATTTATGCGCTACTGGATCACTTTTGAGTGTTCATTTATGTGTTATATTTTTTGAAGTAGCAGCATTTTGTACTTATTTGTTCATTTGTGGTTTATATTCTTCATGCTTGTACCGCAGTTTTTTATATCTTTACATATAATAAGGCTTACCTATAGGTACAGTGAATATCTACTAAAATTGCACCATTTAGGAGATATTCACACAGCATGCAGCCAGTGATGTCACCGTCGCATGTGCTCTGAAGGGACGGCACAGCATGCTGGACCTTCAGAGCTCCGTGCAGCAATTGATGGTTCCTGTGCACAAGCGGGTGGAGTGACGTCATCGTGACTACGGCCATTCATACTGAAGACCGAGTGAAGATGAGCCATGACAGCGTGACACTGGTGGGCTCCGTGTTACTGTACTAGTATGCGGTGCATACCAGTACATTATGACTTAAACCTGCAGTGAGCCCATTATTTTGGGTTTTTTCGGGCAGTTTAGTACCTCTTTAAATCCAGCCGTTTTGGACAGTCACATGACATTTCAGGTCTTACCTCTTCTGGTCTTAAGTCAGCCATCTTTTGCAGCAATAATGTTAGCCCAGGATGCCATGATAGCGCACAGGTGTGTCTTTGATAGACTGGGAACCACAGTCAATCCAAGTGAAGAAACATCACCAGCACACCACGGATTCCTCAAATGGGTCCAAAGCTTTATTTCATGGTCACATGATAAACATAAAGGCAACGTTTCGGAGCCACGCAGGGCTCCTATCGTCAAGCAAGTAAAGTTTGACAGGCTGGGCTCACAAGAAACTGGTTGAATGATGTGGGCCTCATTCTGCTTGGAAGAGGACTGACGGCATGATGTGTGATTGATGAGTTTGTGAGGAACAGCACTGAATAGGAGGTGAGTATTGCACAGAAAGATGGTTTATTTATTTTGTTTTGACAAACTGGGAAAATTATATTTTTATTTTTGCAGAGAGAAGGAGAAATGATTGCTTTTACAGCCTTTATGGGTGTAAAAGCAATCAGTGTAAAAAAAAAAAAACAAATCTTCATCACCCCTCACAAGTAGTACAGTGTCACTATGGTTAAACTGTACTGCTAGGGTGACAGTATGTAAAAAAAACAAAAAAACATAAATAATAATATAAAAAAAAATATAAAAATGTCAAAAACATTTTTGAAAAAAGATAGCTGAATACATTTTGGCCACGATTTATGAAGAAAGATTATTTATTTGCAAATGTTATAAGAAAAACACTTTTTTTTCCAAAATATTTGGACTTTTTCATTTATATAGCAAAAAATAAAAATCCCAGTGGTGAATAAATACCACCAAAATAAAGCTTTATCTGTCTCAAAAAAATTGCTAAAAAATTTATATGGGTACAGTGTTGCATGACCGCGCAATTGTCATAATGTGATAGCACTGAAAGCTGAAAATTGTCCTGGACAGGAAGGGGGTGAAAGTGTCTGGACTTGAAGTGGTTAAATGAACGGTTTAGTGCCTGGAATTCAGATTTAAGCCGACACTGCTGTAAGTGAAATGGATAGCAACTAGGACTGTTTTTTCCTTGTTATGGCTCACCAACAATGTATACTATGTACAGCGTGATGTGCGTAGAACAATAAATAGTAACTGCAGCGTATGCAGCAGTGAGAACAAAGCATCTGTAACAATGGGCACAGAGCAGCTAGAACGGAGTTTGTTGGCAAGTCTGTGCTTCCTGCTTCTTAGCTGGGAATCTGGCAGTGAATGTACAGGCGTCAGATCTCCTCTCGGTTCCCCCTCACAATCCTCTCTCTTCCTCCCTTGGTCTGTTTTTGGTTCACCCTCCTCACACTTCCCACCTACGCCTGGCAATGGACCGACACACATGGAATAGGGCTGTTTAACCCATTTCCTTAATGGTTTATCCCAGTCTCCTGTGTTTTAAACTGGGACAGAGAGCAAGGGAGGGAGGGTGGTAGACTGAATACAGAGTATGTGTGTGCCTGTTTATCTACTTTCATCTGAAACCTCGAATCGGCTTTCTACATAACCTTTAAAAAGGCCGGGAACAGTTTCTCTTTTGGACAGAGGACAGTCCCTTTTTTTTAATCCAAATCAATCTGTGTCTCCTTTTTCTCGTGTGCCGTTTCTTTTTAGGTTTGATGTATAGACCCGTTGATTGTGGGTGTTCACCCGAAACTGATTTTCCTTTTTGAAAGATGCTGGAGAGTTAAAGCCTAACGTCATTCTTTTTTTTTTAACATTTAAAACTAAGATTGCCAGCACAGTTAAATGAAAAAATAAAATGCAGGGCTCCCTGAATATTTACCTTCTGTCTGGTCTCTCCCATAGACTGCTCTGTGGTCTGCTGGTCCTCTTCCTCTTTGAATGAATGCCGCTCCTCTTCCTGTTTCTTTTCAATGTTGTTTATTTGTTTTATAAAAGAAGGAGTTACAAGCCAGTCCAGAAAATTATACATCCATTTTCCATAAACTGCCACATATCCGGGCTGGTACAAGCAATGCACAAAATACAATTTTCCAGAACAATTGTCATTCAATGATAGCCAAAATGGCCCCATTGGGACTGATAGATGTAAGGCCTCCTCTTCCTGTTTCTTTCCAGTGCTGTCTTGTGAACTCTGCAGTCTTATCTCAAACAACATTATCAGAAAGCAGGTCAGGACTACAGAACACCTAGCCCCATTGTTGTGGAAAATGGGAGAAGGGCTTTGTTTTATAATCCCAACACATTTCCTGTCCAAGGGTGACAATGCTGCTACTCCATAGATACATCACAGTGAGCGAGTATTGTCAGGCTAGGATAGACATTATCTTAGGGCAGTACAGTGGCTAAATGGTTTGCACTTCCACCTGGCAATACTAGGGTTGTTGGTTCAAATCTCAACCACAACATTACCTGCCTGGCGTTTGCATGTTCTCTCTGTGCCTGCATGGGTTTCCTCTTACTACTCCAAAAACATGCTGTTAGGTTAATTGCATCCTCTCTAAATTGGCTCTAGTATATGTAGGTTAGAGACCTTAGATTGTTCAGGTTAGGGACTGATGTGAATGTACAGTATGTAAAGTGCTTGAGGGTTAAGGACTGAAGTGAATGTACAATATATATATGTAAAGTGTTTGAGGATTAGGGACTGAAGTGAATGTACAATATATATATGTAAATTGCTTGAACGTTAGGGACTGATGGTGAATGTACAATATATTTATTACAGGTACTTATATAGCGGCGTCAATTTATGCAGCGCTTTACACATATATATTGTACATTCACATCAGTCCCTAACCCTCAAGGGTCTATCTAAGGTCCCTAACTTACATTCATACATACACATACTAGGGCCAATTTAGACAGGATCCAATTAACCTACCAGCATGTCTTTGGACTGTGAGAGGAAACCAGAGTACCTGGAGGAAACCCACGCAGGCACAGTATATGTAAAGTGCTTGAGGGTTAGGGACTGATGTGAATGTACAATATATATGTAAAGTGCTGCATAAATTGACAGCGCTATATAAGTACCTGAAATAAATATTAATGTTACTAGTAGGATCACAAGGTAAAAATAAAATAAAACCTGAAAAAAAAATTATAGAGACTGGTAAGCACCACTGGTGAGAGTTTATTGGTGAGATATTTTTGCAAAAGCAGATGATGGATCACAAAAAGGTGAGTGGGATAACCTCAAATATCATACTGTTGTAATACTTGTATTGTTCTGGTATTGGCTACTGTCATAATAACAGACCCCTGGCATGCCTAGTATTATGGGTCTCTTCTTTGTGATTTGTAGTAATAGACGTAGGAATGGGGATGGACTCATGCTTTTACGTAAGCATTTAACAACCAATTGTCCTGTGTTGTTATATTTTATTAAGCTCTACAGGTTAATAACAAATGTTTGGCAAAGTTTTTATGCTGGATTTAGGTCTACCAAGAATAAATCCAGATTGCTATGTCTGGTTGTGTTTGATGTTGATGTTCAGTTATTTGTCATCATTCTCTTGACCTTAAAATGTTCCAGAAGCCCTAAAATTACCACTAGTGAGGAGTAAATTGGCTCACCCAAAACCTGGATCTTCAGGGGCAAACAGATCTATCCAGTGAACTGGAAATGGGATTAGTAGTAGAGCTGCTACCAGTCCACATGTTTGCTATGGTTAGCTGACCCCTCTGTTCCATCAGTATGTTGAGTCCAATGATGAGTCCATTTTCAATTAGTAACAGAATGGCACAGAAATTATGGAGAGCAAAACCTAGTCAGGAAGTGTAGTATATCCCTACTACATATATTACATCACAGACGGCCACTCTGCTCCAAAATAAAATAAAGATTTGTATTGGATGCCATATGGGGGTTCATCAGCTAAGCTGGCCATATATTAATAGATTTTTTAACAAACATATGTACGAACATTTGTACCAAAATTCTTAGTGCATACGGCAGCTTGACAAACGTTGTTTGAAAGTGCTTCGAATTTTCATTTGATTTGACCATTCAGTTTTGAAAATAATTGACTTTGCCAAATGAAAACCACATACACTGTTAGAAGTTAATTAATTCAAGAAAAATGTTACATCCTGTCCCTACGAATTTACTTGTCACTGCAGTTGAAAATGAATGTCAATTTGATCACACTAATGATTAGAAAACTGAACGAGCATTCTGAAACGTAAAATGTCAAATGAACTGCTACTAGTATATAGCCAGCTTTATGATCAGGTAGTTAGGATAGAGCATAGGTTTCCTGAGTGACTTGATAAGAGGTTCAGCAGATCCCTTTACCAGTGGACAGATTACAGTTGTCTGCCCACAAAAGCATATGGTGTCATCTATTCATCTGAATCACTGGCGAATGGATTTTCGGAGATCTGCTCATCACTAATTGTTACTTATACACTCAAAAGTTCAAAACAATAGATAACAACCTGATGTATACATGTACTGTAAGATTGGTCTGTACATGTAAAATATTAATAGAGAAAACGCCAGCAAGGGTGCGTTAAACCCATGCACCAAACCCACCATGACCTAAAACTTAGCTTTTATTGATAACTATCTAAAACCCAAAATATAGGAAATGGAAGGAAGTCATCAAAAATGCCATGTATATTACCTTATAGGGCAATATGGAGATAGTACATGAATACAAAATGGTGGTACAGATATACTACTGCCTCCAGCAAGTTTCATCAGAAATGGCACCATTCGTGCCCCTGAAGATGTCATTTATGATGAAAGTCGGAGAGAGTGGCATCATCGTGCAAGCATGCGTACCTCGAGACATTCTGGGATGTGTTGTTTTGTATATGCCTTTATGCACAGCGTTCATGTTCATGTTTGTAGCTGATTTTAAGTTCAATACATGCCAGATTTACACTATTGTAATGGTCTCTTTGCCTTTTTTATGTATTATTAATTGGCCTGGTATATGCCAATGAGGGATGAACCCCTAGGAGGGTGTCAAGCCTGGTGGTGACCAGTTTTTGGATCAATATACAAGTGTTTTCTAACTT